>NC_086447.1:87758460-87948501 GCF_028390025.1 Pseudophryne corroboree | reverse complement strand
CCCTCGACCTAGCCTCTCAGAAACAGAACGCCAGTATCGTAGAGACAATAAACTTTGCCTGTATTGTGGGGGTCAAGGACATTTTATTCTAACTTGTCCCATTCGAAAACCAAGGAATGGGGGCAGAGTGCATCTCCAATCTTTGAATACCATCTGTCACAAAACTGGTCTTCCACCTAAAGTTTCCAAGCCTGTCGCCCCAGGAGGGGGTTCTTCAGAATGTCCAGCCCCAAGAGGGGGTTCAGAGCGTCCAGCCCCAGTGAGGGGTTCAGAGCGTCCAGCCCCAGAGAGGGGTTCAGAGCGTCCAGCCCCAGTGAGGGGGTTCTTCAGAGTGTCCAGCCCCAGGAAGGGGTTCCGAGGGTCCAGCCCCAGGAAGGGGTTCCAAGGGTCCAGCCCCAGGAAGGAGTTCCGAGGGTCCAGCCCCAGGAAGGAGTTCCGAGGGTCCAGCCCCAGGAAGGGGTTCAGAGTGTCCAGCCCCAGGAAGGGGTTCAGAGTGTCCAGCCCCAGGAAGGGGTTCAGAGTGTCCAGCCCCAGGAAGGGGTTCAGAGTGTCCAGCCCCAGGAAGGGGTTCCGAGGGTCCAGCCCCAGGAAGGGGTTCGGAGAGTGCTGCCCAGCCAGAGAGTCTTCAGAGTGCTGCCCAGCCAGAGAGTCTTCAGAGTGCTGCCCAGCTAGAGAGTCTTCAGAGTGCTGCCCAGCTAGAGAGTCTTCAGAGTGCTGCCCAGCCAGAGAGTCTTCAGAGTGCTGCCCATCCCCGTGAAGAGGGGGCTCTTTCCTCAGCCCAGCCCCGTGAAGAGGGGGCTCTTTCCTCAGCCCAGCCCCATGAAGAGGGGGCTCTTTCCTCAGCCCAGCCCCGTGAAGAGGGGGCTCTTTCCTCAGCCCAGCCCCGTGAAGAGGGGGCTCTTTCCTCAGCCCAGCCCCGTGAAGTGGGGGCGACTGCCTTAGCCCAGCCCCGTGAAGTGGGGGCGTCTGCCTTAGTCCAGCCCCAGGAGGGGGCTCTGAGCATTATGCCAATTTCAGAAGAGGAATCTAGCACCCTGTCGGCATACAGCAAGGTGCAGATCCAGGATGGGCCATATAAACATTTGGATTCTACTCACTCCGGTTCCAGCCAAAATCTGCCTCCTTCGGTACAAATTGATTCTAATTTCTCTGGACTCAATCCGGTTCCGTCCGTAGGTCCAGGGATTCCTCCGGTCCCAGCCGGTACAAGTTCGTCCGGACTCAATCTGGTCCCGTCCATATGTCCGGTTCAGTCTCCTCCGGTCCCAGCCGGTTCAAGTTCGTCCGGACTCAATCTGGTCCCGTCCATATGTCCGGTTCAGTTCGTCCCGGTTCCAGCCGGTCCAGCAGTATTCCAGGTCCAGTCTGGTCAGTCCGTTCCGGTTCCAGCCGATCCAGCAATACTCCAGGCCCTGCCTGGTCAGTCTTCTTCAGTTCCAGTTGAAACCAAAACCTCAGGACCTAATCTGGTTCCGTCAGTAGGTCTAAAACCTTCATCAGTTTCAGCCTCTAAGCTTTCGTCCGATGCTTTTGCATCTGTTTATTTTGATGGAGATTTATTGCAATATGTTGCTCTAGTTGATCAATTTCGCTCTCTGATGGAATCAGATCCTTCAGGTATAGTGACTCCTTCCAACGTTACTCGATGTCTGTTCCTGGCATTCAGAGGAAGAGCTTTGGAGTGGGCTAACACGCTTTTTGAGAATAATGATCCTGTGTTCCATGATTTACAGCCTTTCAGTAATGCAGTCTTTAAAGAATTTTCTCCTAAACCCTCGGAATCTGACTCCGTTAAAAAATCTTGCTCCGAAAAGAATTCCAGTTCGTCTCCATTCAAACTACAACAGTCTGATTCAAACGTACGTTTGTGCAGTCCTGCCAAGGATAATCCAAGTATCTCCTTCCGTAAGAATCCGACCATTAGAATTGGTCATGTAGGAGTTTCTCCTAGCCCAATACCAAGTTCTTCACCAAAGAATTTAAAACTACAGTGCACTTCTTTGTCATCTGGAAACTGTGTATCTAAGGGAGATTCGTATCTTCCATTAGACTTGGATTCAGACTCTGAATTTGATCCAGTTCATGATGCTACTCCTTTCCTGGGAGGTCCTGTTCCTTCCTGTTATGCTTTCATGCATGAAGAGGTTCCAGAAGAACCAAAAAGCTCTACAGGTCTCTGTATGAAAAGTCCTGGTTATAGAACAAGATTTAATTTAAGCCTCAGTGGAGTGCTAGCTTCGAAAGCACTATCTTCTCGCATTACAAATCCAGGAAAGGAACCTTCTACAGTTTCCTCAGTCCTTTCAGATGACGAAAATTCCAGTCTTGTCAATGATGGATGGTCTACCTGTTCTGAAGATGAAGATCAGAAAGACTTCTAAAAGAATCCAGTTAAGTTTTGTTTCTGGACCCTCTGGTTTCCACTTTTCTGAAGGTTTGTGCACAAGTTGTTCATCAAGTTCCTCAAGTTTTCAAGTTGGACGTCTGGAATTCGCCCTTGAGGAGGGGGGTACTGTCATGATCCGTGCCATATATCCTTTCTGCCTCTAGGTGTCACTCTCTGCCTCCTGGTCTGTCTAGCAGTTCCCACTCTGTGACCTGGCAGCATTGATTATCTAGTTATGTGCAGCTGTGGTTTGCACCTGGGAAGCTGCTATTTATCCTCTGTTCACAAGCACTCCTGTGCCAGTTCATCAAGTCTTCTTTGAGGCTGCAATATCTCAGCCCATTGTTAATGGATTACTGAGCAGCTGACCGGCATTCTTCAAGTACTCAGGTAACCTGTATTCTCTCTGCCTATGGTTAAAGAACTGAGTAGCTGGCCTGCATTCTCCCAGTACTCAGGTAATCTGTATTCTCTCAGCCTGTGGTTAAAGAACTGAGTATCTGGCCTGCATTCTCCCAGTACTCAGGTAACCTGTATTTCCTCAGCTTGTTGCTATCCTGTGATCCAACTACCACAGTGCAATCCTGGCATCCCGTGTATTCAAAGTCTCCTGGTATCCTATGTCCCCTCAGTTTTCCCTTTCTTTTTGAGTTCTCTAGTTACTCTTGGTTTATATTTATTGTTTACAGTTGTACTGTGCTTAATAAACTTGCTATTATACCATGAACATCAGTCCCTGCTAAACATGTTCTCACAATGGGAGATCCAACGGATTCTGACACTCCAGAGTCAACGGCCAAGACTGTAGCGGCTGCACCTGCTACCTCATTGGATGGGACTTAGGACGAGTAGCGGTTGTAACATTGTAACCAGCAGAGGCCTAGCTTGGAGACATGACACCCGAAGCAGGGTCATGTCAAAGCGCCCCCACCACACATACATACATACATACATACATACATACACACATAGATTCACACACATTTAGACACAGACATACATAAAACACAGATATACACAGATATATACACACACACACACACACACACATACACACACATACTGTAAACAAAGATATCTATCATACCTCCCAACTTTCTTTACTTGTGGAGCGGGACACTCGCGCGGCGAAGCCGCGCGCGCTCCCGAAAAGGGGGCGTGGCCTATGAAAAGGGGGCGTGGCTTCGTGGAGGACCCGCGATCGCGAGCCACGCCCCATTTTTGTCACTGAGGGGGCATGCCCAGCGCTCTGTGAGCCGCTGGCATGCTCCCTCTCCCTCTGACTCCACTGAATAGACGCGGTGCGCATAGCGTCTATTCACCGCTGCTCTGCTAAGCAGAGCAGCGATTGACAGAGCCTCCCAACTGACCCCCCCCCCCCCCACCACCGCGGGATACTGTGGCCCGCGGGTGGGACAGCGGGACAGTCCCCAAAAAACCGGGACTGTCCCGCGAAAATCGGGACAGTTGGGAGGTATGATCTATACACATAAACACACACATACATGTATACACTTTAGCACACAGACATATACACATTCATTTACACACAAACACAGACATATGCACATAAACACTAGTGATGTGCACCGGACATTTTTCGGGTTTTGTGTTTTGGTTTTGGATTCGGTTCCGCGGCCGTGTTTTGGATTCGGACTCGTTTTGGCAAAACCTCACCGAAAATTTTTTGTCGGATTCGGGTGTGTTTTGGATTCGGGGTGTTTTTTTCAAAAAAACCTAAAAAACAGCTTAAATCATAGAATTTGGGGGTCATTTTGATCCCATAGTATTATTAACCTCAATTACCATAATTTCCACTAATTTCCAGTCTATTCTGAACACCTCACATCTCACAATATTATTTTCAGTCCTACAATTTGCACCGAGGTCGCTGGATGGCTAAGCTAAGCGACACAAGTGGCCGACACAAACACCTGGCCCATCTAGGAGTGGCACTGCAGTGTCAATCAAGACAGGATGGCACTTCAAAAAAATTGTCCCCAAACAGCACATGATGCAAAGAAAAAAAGAGGCGCACCAAGGTGGCTGTTTGACTACGCTAAGCGACACAAGTGGCCGACACAAACACCTGGCCCATCTAGGAGTGGCACTGCAGTGTCAATCAAGACAGGATGGCACTTCCAAAAAATAGTCCCCAAACAGCACATGATGCAAAGAAAAAAAGAGGCGCACCAAGGTCGTTGTGTGACTAAGCTAAGCAACAGAAGTGGCCAACACAAACACCTGGCCCATCTAGAAGTGGCACTGCAGTGTCAATCAAGACAGGATGGCACTTCCAAAAAATTGTCCCCAAACAGCACATGATGCAAAGAAAAATGAAAGAAAAAAAGAGGTGCAAGATGGAATTGTCCTTGGGCCCTCCCACCCACCCTTATGTTGTATAAACAGGACATGCACACTTTAACAAACCCATCATTTCAGCGACAGGGTCTGCCACACGACTGTGACTGAAATGACTGGTTGGTTTGTGCCCCCACCAAAAAAGAAGCAATCAATCTCTCCTTGCACAAACTGGCTCTACAGAGGCAAGATGTCCACCTCATCATCATCCTCCGATTCCTCACCCCTTTCACTGTGTACATCCCCCTCCTCACAGATTATTAATTCGTCCCCACTGGAATCCACCATCTCAGGTCCCCGTGTACTTTCTGGAGGCAATTGCTGCTGGTGAATGTCTCCACGGAGGAATTGATTATAATTAATTTTGATGAACATCATCTTCTCCACATTTTCTGGAAGTAACCTCGTACGCCGATTGCTGACAAGGTGAGCGGCTGCACTAAACACTCTTTCGGAGTACACACTGGAGGGAGGGCAACTTAGGTAGAATAAAGCCAGTTTGTGCAAGGGCCTCCAAATTGCCTCTTTTTCCTGCCAGTAAACGTACGGACTGTCTGACGTGCCTGCTTGGATGCGGTCACTCATATAATCCTCCACCATTCTTTCCATGGTGAGAGAATCATATGCAGTGACAGTAGACGACATGTCAGTAATCATTGGCAGGTCCTTCAGTCCGGACCAGATGTCAGCACTCGCTCCAGACTGCCCTGCATCACCGCCAGCGGGTGGGCTCGGAATTCTTAGCCTTTTCCTCGCACCCCCAGTTGCGGGAGAATGTGAAGGAGGAGATGTTGACGGGTCACGTTCCGCTTGACTTGACAATTTTCTCACCAGCAGGTCTTTGAACCTCTGCAGACTTGTGTCTGCCGGAAAGAGAGATACAACGTAGGTTTTAAATCTAGGATCGAGCACGGTGGCCAAAATGTAGTGCTCTGATTTCAACAGATTGAAATCCTGGTTAAGCAAATTAAGGGCTCCATCCACAAGTCCCACATGCCTAGCGGAATCGCTCTGTTTTAGCTCCTCCTTCAATGTCTCCAGCTTCTTCTGCAAAAGCCTGATAAGGGGAATGACCTGACTCAGGCTGGCAGTGTCTGAACTGACTTCACGTGTGGCAAGTTCAAAGGGTTGCAGAACCTTGCACAACGTTGAAATCATTCTCCACTGCACTTGAGTCAGGTGCATTCCCCCTCCTTTGCCTATATCGTGGGCAGATGTATAGGCTTGAATGGCCTTTTGCTGCTCCTCCATCCTCTGAAGCATATAGAGGGTTGAATTCCACCTTGTTACCACCTCTTGCTTCAGATGATGGCAGGGCAGGTTCAGGAATGTTTGGTGGTGCTCCAGTCTCCTGTACGCGGTGCCTGAATGCCGAAAGTGGCCCGCAATTCTTCGGGCCACCGACAGTATCTCTTGCACGCCCCTGTCATTTTTTAAATAATTCTGCACCACCAAATTCAATGTATGTGCAAAACATGGGACGTGCTGGAATTTGCCCAGATGTAATGCACGCACAATATTGCTGGCGTTGTCCGATGTCACAAATCCCCAGGAGAGTCCAATTGGGGTAAGCCATTCTGCGATGATCTTCCTCAGTTCCCGTAAGAGGTTGTCAGCTGTGTGCCTCTTATGGAAAGCGATGATACAAAGCGTAGCCTGCCTAGGAACGACTTGGCGTTTGCGAGATGCTGCTACTGGTGCCGCCGCTACTGTTCTTGCTGCGGGAGGCAATACATCTACCCAGTGGGCTGTCACAGTCATATAGTCCCGAGTCTGCCCTGCTCCACTTGTCCACATGTCCGTGGTTAAGTGGACATTGGGTACAACTGCATTTTTTAGGACACTGGTGAGTCTTTTTCTGAGGTCTGTGTACATTTTCGGTATCGCCTGCCTAGAGAAATGGAACCTAGATGGCATTTGGTACCGGGGACACAGTACCTCAATCAAGTCTATAGTTGCCTCTGAATTAACGATGGATACCGGAACCACGTTTCTCACCGCCCAGGCTGCCATGGCCTGAGTTATCTGCTTTGCAGCAGGATGACTGCTGTGATATTTCATCTTCCTTGCAAAGGACTGTTGGACAGTCAATTGCTTACTGGAAGTAGTACAAGTGGTCTTCCGACTTCCCCTCTTGGATGACGATCGACTCCCAGCAGCAACAACAGCAGCGCCAGCAGCAGTAGGCGTTACACTCAAGGATGCATCGGAGGAATCCCAGGCAGGAGAGGACTCGTCAGACTTGACAGTGACATGGCCTGCGGGACTATTGGCTTTCCTGGGTAAGGAGGAAATTGACACTGAGGGAGTTGGTGGTATGGTTTGCAGGAGCTTGGTTACAAGAGGAAGGGATTTACTGGTCAGTGGACTGCTTCCGCTGTCACCCAAAGTTTTTGAACTTGTCACTGACTTATGATGAATGCGCTGCAGGTAACGTATAAGGGAGGATGTTCCGAGGTGGTTAACGTCCTTACCCCTACTTAGTACAGCTTGACAAAGGCAACACACGGCTTGACACCTATTGTCTGCATTTGTGTTGAAATAATTCCACACCAAAGAGCTGATTTTTTTTGTATTTTGACCAGGCATGTCAATGGCCATATTCGTCCCACGGACAACAGGTGTCTCCCCGGGTGCCTGACTTAAACAAACCACCTTACTATCAGAATCATCCTTGTCAATTTCCTCCCCAGCGCCAGCAACACCCATGTCCTCATCCTGGTGTACTTCAACAGTGACATCTTCAATTTGACTATCAGGAACTGGACTGCGGGTGCTCCTTCCAGCACTTGCAGGGGGCGTGCAAATGGTGGAAGGCGCAAGCTCTTCCCGTCCAGTGTTGGGAAGGTCAGGCATCGCAACCGACACAATTGGACTCTCCTTGGGGATTTGTGATTTAGAAGAACGCACAGTTCTTTGCTGTGCTTTTGCCAGCTGAAGTCTTTTCTTTTTTCTAGCGAGAGGATGAGTGCTTCCATCCTCATGTGAAGCTGAACCACTAGCCATGAACATAGGCCAGGGCCTCAGCCGTTCCTTGCCACTCCGTGTCGTAAATGGCATATTGGCAAGTTTACGCTTCTCCTCAGACGCTTTTAATTTTGATTTTTGGGTAATTTTACTGAACTTTTGTGTTTTGGATTTTACATGCTCTCTACTATGACATTGGGCATCGGCCTTGGCAGACGACGTTGATGGCATTTCATCGTCTCGGCCATGACTAGTGGCAGCAGCTTCAGCACGAGGTGGAAGTGGATCTTGATCTTTCCCTATTTTAACCTTCACATTTTTGTTCTCCATTTTTTAATGTGTGGAATTATATGCCAGTATCAATAGCAATGGCCTACTACTATATTTACTGCGCACAACTGAAATGCACCACAGGTATGGATGGATAGTATACTTAATGGATGACGACACAGAGGTAGGTACAGCAGTGGCCTACCGTACTGCTATATATAGTATACTGGTGGTCACTGTGTCAGCAAACTGCAAAACTAAAATGCACCACAGGTATAGAATGTAGATGGATAGTATACTTAATGGATGACGACACAGAGGTAGGTACAGCAGTGGCCTACCGTACTGCTATATATAGTATACTGGTGGTCACTGTGTCAGCAAACTGCTAAACTAAAATGCACCACAGGTATAGAATGTAGATGGATAGTATACTTAATGAATGACGACACAGAGGTAGGTACAGCAGTGGCCTACCGTACTGCTATATATAGTATACTGGTGGTCACTGTGTCAGCAAACTGCAAAACTAAAATGCACCACAGGTATAGAAAGTAGATGGATAGTATACTTAATGGATGATGACACAGAGGTAGGTACAGCAGTGGCCTACCGTACTGCTATATATAGTATACTGGTGGTCACTGTGTCAGCAAACTGCTAAACTAAAATGCACCACAGGTTTAGAATGTAGATGGATAGTATACTTAATGGATGACGACACAGAGGTAGGTACAGCAGTGCACTCTGCACTGTACTCCTCCTATATAATATTAATTATACTGGTGGTCCCCAGGCCCCACAATAAAGCAGCACACTGAGCACAGATATGGAGTGTTTTTCAGGCAGACAACGTATACTGGTGGTCACTGTCAGCAAAACTCTGCACTGTACTCCTGCTATATAATACAGCTGCTCCCCAGTCCCCACAATTAAGCAGTGTGAGTACTCAGCACAGATATATTATGCAGCACACTGAGCACAGATATGGTATGGAGCGTTTTTTTAGGCAGAGAACGGATAAAAACTGGTGGTCACTTATCAGCAAAACTCTGCACTGTACTCCTCCTAACAGCTGCTCCCCAGTCCTTCCCACAATTAAGCAATAAAGCAATCAACTTCAACAATAAACGGAGAGGACGCCAGCCACGTCCTCTCCCTATCATCTCCAATGCACGAGTGAAAATGGCGGCGACGTGCGGCTGCTTATATAGAATCCGAATCTCGCGGGAATCCGACAGCGGGATGATGACGTTCGGGCGCGCTCGGGTTAGCCGAGCAAGGCGGGAAGGTTTGAACCTGCCTCGGACCCGTGTAAAAAGGGTGACGTTCGGGGGGGTTCGGTTTCCGAGAAACCGAACCCGCTCATCTCTAATAAACACACAGTATACACAGACATAAACACACAGTATACACAGACATAAACACACAGTATACACAGTAATTGTCACCAAGGGGGCAGCAGCAGAGCAGCTCCTCGTTCCAGCCTGGAGGGGCGGAGCTTCTATGTGATTGACAGGCTGGACCTCCATGGGTAGAAGGAAAGGACTGAGGAAAGGGAAAAGGTGGCCACCACACTGCCTGCATGTTCCAGATCACTGAATGCAGAGCCCCGGCAGCCAGAAAAGTTCTTCTGACAAGCCTCCAAACCTCCCATCTTCCCCAACAACACACCACACTGAACTGCACTGCACTGGACTCTCTGTACTGTGCAATCAGTGATATGCAACATGCAGGCAGTGTGGTGGCCACCCCTTCCCTCTCTTCTAGTCATCTCCTCCTACCCCTGCCCGAGATCCTGACTCTCAGCTGTGCAGTGAGCTGGCACCTTCTGTCCCCAGCGGCGCCTGGAGCTCAAGCTCTACTTGTTCCACCCTCCCTACGCCCCTGGTAACCAGTATCCCCAGAGAACAGTTCTCTTGTCTCATTTCCTATGTCTGTTAGGGCTTGCATAGGCTCCTTTAAGATTGGACCATCAACCGAGGGATAAGTTTCCAACACGCCCAGCCAAACTCGATCATTAAGCACCTCCTGGAATGGGAGAAAGTCTCATCCTAGAATCGGGAGTAAGGTAACTTTGGGAATATTGCATCAACTAAATGAACTGTTTGACCCTTTAAACTAAGATTTAGCTCATACTCCTTAGTGGTTCCATGGATATACAACAGCTTTACTCTAGGCAGTCTTGCCATTACTTCTTTGAGAACAACCAAACTGGAGATCAATGTCTGCTCCCTTCCTGAGTCGACCCATTCCAAGAGCACAAGTTTCTTTATCAGAACCGTGTCAGGGTGCTACAACTCAAGGGCTAGCAACAGAAATCTTGGGGCCCGGTACAGTGATGTCTCTGGAACCCCCTCAGATTTAAAATAAGATTTTACTCACCGGTAAATCTATTTCTCGTAGTCCGTAGTGGATGCTGGGGACTCCGTAAGGACCATGGGGATTAGCGGCTCCGCAGGAGACTGGGCACAACTAAAGAAAGCTTTAGGACTACCTGGTGTGCACTGGCTCCTCCCACTAAGACCCTCCTCCAGACCTCAGTTAGGATACTGTGCCCGGAAGAGCTGACACAATAAGGAAGGATTTTGAATCCCGGGTAAGACCAGCCACACCAATCACACCGTATAACTCGTGATACTATACCCAGTTAACAGTATGATAACAACTGAGCCTCTCAACAGATGGCTCAACAATAACCCTTTAGTTAGGCAATAACTATATACAAGTATTGCAGACAATCCGCACTTGGGATGGGCGCCCAGCATCCACTACGGACTACGAGAAATAGATTTACCGGTGAGTAAAATCTTATTTTCTCTAACATCCTAAGTGGATGCTGGGGACTCCGTAAGGACCATGGGGATTATACCAAAGCTCCCAAACGGGCGGGAGAGTGCGGATGACTCTGCAGCACCGAATGAGAAAACTCTAGGTCCTCCTCAGCCAGGGTATCAAACTTGTAGACTCTTGCAAGAATGTTTTAACCCGACCAAGTAACAGCTCAGCAAATTTGTAAAGCCGAGACCCCTCGGGCAGCCGCCCAAGAAAAGCCCACTTTCCTCGTGGAATGGGCTTTCACAGATTTAGGGTGCGGCATTCCAGCCGCAGAATGTGCAAGTTGAATCGTGCTACAGATCCAGCGAGCAACAGTCTGCTTAGAAGCAGGAGCACCCAGCTTGTTGGGTGCATACAGGATAAATAGCGAGTCAGTTTTCCTGACTCCAGCCGTCCTGGAAACATATACTTTTCAGGGCCCTGACTACGTCCAGAAAACTTGGAATCCTCCAAGTCCCAAGTAGCCGCAGGCACCACAATAGGTTGGTTCACATGAAAAACTGATACCACCTTAGGAAGGAATTGGGAACGAGTCCTCAATTCCGCCTTATCCATATAAAATACAGATAAGGGCATTTGTATGACAAAGCCACCAATTCTGATACACGCCTGGCCGACGCCACGGCCCACAGCATGACCACTTTCCACGTGAGGTATTGTAGCTCCACGGATTTAAGTGGCTCAACTCAATGCGACTTCAGGAAATCCAACACTACGTTGAGATCCCATGGTGCCACTGGAGGCACCAACGGGGGTTGACTATGCAGCACTCCCTTAACAAAAGTCTGAACTTCAGGCAGTGAAGCCAGTTCTATTTTGACCTTAATGGAACCCAATTTTAGGCCCATAGTCACCTCTGACTTGTAGGAAGTGCAGAAAGCGACCTAGCTGAAATTCCTCCTTTGGGGCCTTACTGGCCTCACAGCACGCAACATATTTCCGCCATATGCGGTGATAATGGTTTGCGTTCACTTCTTTCCTAGCTTTAAATAGCGTAGGGATAACTTCCTCCGGAATGCCCTTTTCCTTCAGGATCCGGCGTTCAACCGCCATGCCGTCAAACGCAGCCGCGGTACGTCTTGGAACAGACAGGCCCCCTGCTGCAGCAGGTCCTGTCTGAGCGGCAGAGGCCATGGGTCCTCTGAGATCATTTCTTGGAGTTCTGGATACCAAGCTCTTCTTGGCCACCCGGACAATGAGTATAGTTCTTACTCCTCTCCTTCTTATTATTCTCATTACCCTGGGTATGAGAGGCAGAGAAGGGAACACATACACCGACTGGTACACCCACGGTGTTACCAGAGCGTCCACAGCTATCGGCTGAGGGTCCCTTGACCTGGCGCAATATCTTTATAGCTTTTTGTTGAGGCGGGACGCCATCATGTCCACCTGTGGCCTTTCCCAACGGTGTACAATCATTTGGAAAACTTCTGGATGAAGTCCCCACTCTCCCGGGTGGGGGTCGTGTCTTCTGAGAAAGTCTGCTTCTCAGTTGTCCACTCCGGGAATGAACACTGCTGACAGTGCTAACACATGATTTTCCGCCCATCGGAGAATCCTTGTGGCTTCTGCCATCGCCATCCTGCTTCTTGTGCCGCCCTGTCGGTTTACATGAGCGACCGCCGTGATGTTGTCTGACTGGATCAGCACCGGCCGGTGTTGAAGCAGGGGTCTAGCCTGACTTAGGGCATTGTAAATGGCCCATAGTTCCAGAACATTTGTGTAGGGAAGTCTCCTGACTTTTCCATAGGCCTTGGAAGTTTCTTCCCTGTGTGACTGCCCCCCAGCCTTGAAGGCTGGCATCCGTGGTCACCAGGACCCAGTCCTGTATGCCGAATCTGCGGCCCCCTAGAAGATGAGCACTCTGCAGTCACCACCACAGCGACACCCTGGCCCTTGGAGACAGGGTTATACGCCGATGCATCTGAGAATGCGACCCGGACCACTTGTCCAACAGATCCCACTGGAAGATCCTTGCATGGGACTTGGCGAATGGAAATTCTTCGTAAGAAGCTACCATCTTTCCCAAGGCTCGCGTGCATAGATGCACCGATACCTGTATTTGTATTAGGAGGTCTCTGTCTAGAGACGCCAACTCCTTGGACTTCTCCTCCGGGAGAAACCCTTTTTATCCTGTTCTGTGTCCAGAACCATACCCAGGAACAGTAGACGCGTCGTAGGAACCAGCTGTGACTTTGGAATATTCAGAATCCAGCCATGCTGTTGTAGCACTTCCCGAGATAGTGCTACTCCGACGAACAACTGCTCCCTGGACCTCACCTTTATAAGGAGATCGTCCAAGTACGGGATAAGTACTTCGGCCATTACCTTGGTAAATACCCTCGGTGCCGGGGACAGACCAACGGCAACGTCTGGAATTGGTAATGACAATCCTGTACCACCATTTTGAGGTACACCTGCTGACGAGGGTAAATAGGGACATGCAGGTAAGTATCCTTGATGTCCAGTGATACCCTGAAATTTTCCAGGCTTGCAATAATCGCCCTGAGCGATTCCATTTTGAACTTGAACCTTCGTATATAAGTGTTCAAGGATTTAAATTTTAGAATGGGTCTCACCGAACCGTCTGGTTTCGGTACCACAACATTTTGGAATAGTAACCCCGGCCTTGTTGAAGGAGGGGTACCTTGATTTCACCTGCTGGAAGTACAGCTTGTGAATTGCCGCCAGTACTACCTTTCTCCGAGGGCAGCAGGCAAGGCTGATGTGAGGCAACGGCGAGGGGGAGTCGTCTCGAACTCCAGCCTGTATCCCTGTGATACTACTTGCAGAACCTAAGGATCCACCTGTGGGCAACCCCACTGATCCCTGCAGTTCCCGAGACGTGCCCCCACCGCACCTGTCTCCACCTGTGGAGCCCCAGCGTCATGCGGTGGACTCAGAGGAAGCGAGGGAAGATATTTGATCCTGGAACTGGCTGACTGGTGCAGCTTTTTCCTTCTTCCCTTGTCTCTGTGCAGAAAGGAAGCGCCTTTGACACGCTTGCTTTTCTGAAGCCGAAAGGACTGTACCTGAAAATACGGTGCCTACTTTTGGCTTTTGTGAGGAAACCTGAGGTAAAATGTTTTCTTCCCAGCTGTTGCTGTGGATACGAGGTCCCAGAGACCATCCCCAAACAATTCCTCACCCTTATAAGGCAGAATCTCCATGTGCCTTTTAAATGCAGCATCACCTGTCCACTGCCGGGTTTCTACTACCCTCCTGGCAGAATGGACATTGCATTAATTCTGGATGCCAGCCGGCAAATATCCCTCTGTGCATCCTTTATATATAAGACAACGTCTTAAATATGCTCAATGTTAGCAAAATATTATCCCTGTCTTAGCGTATTAATATTGTCTGACAGGGTGTCAGACCACGCTGCAGCAGCACTATTTATGCTGAGGCAATTGCAGGTTTCAGTATATAACCTGAGTGTGTAAATACAGACTTCAGGATCGCCTCCTGCTTTTTATCAGCAGGTTCCTTCAAGGTGGCCGTATCCTAAGACGGCAGTGCCACCCTTTAACAAACGTGTGAGCGCCTTATCCACCCTAAGGGATATCTCCCAACGTGACCTATCCTCTGGCGGGAAAGGGTACGCCATCAGTAACTTTTTAGAAATTACCAGTTTCTTATCGGGGGAAACCACGCTTCTTTACACACTTCATTCATTCATCTGATGGGGGAACAGAACAGTGGCTGTTTTTTCTCCCCAAAAATAAAACCCCTTTTATGTGGTACTTGGGTTCATGTCAGAAAATGCGTAACACATTTTTTCATTGCCGAGATCATGTAACGGATGTTCCTAGTGGATTGTGTATATGTCTCAACCTCGTCGACACTGGAGTCAGACTCCGTGTCGACATCTGTGTCTGCCATCTGAGGTAACGGGCGTTGTTTGAGCCCCTGATGGCCTTTGAGACGCCTGGGCAGACGCGGGCTGAGAAGCCGGCTGTCCCACAGCTGTTACGTCATCTAGCCTTTTATGTAAGGAGTTGACACTGTCGGTTAATACCTTCCACCTATCCATCCACTCTGGTGTCGGCCCCACAGGGGGCGACATCCCATTTATCGGCCTCTGCTCCGCCTCCACGTAACCTTCCTCATCCAACATGTCGACACAGCCGTACCGACACACCGCACACACACAGGGAATGCTCTGACTGAGGACAGGACCCCACAAAGTCCTTTGGGGAGACCGAGAGAGAGTATGCCAGCACACACCTGAGCGCTATATAATGCAGGGATTAACACTATAACTGAGTGATTTTTCCCCAAATAGCTGCTTGTATACATATATTGCACCTAAATTTAGTGCCCCCCCTCTCTTTTTAACCCTTTGAGCCTGAAAACTACAGGGGAGAGCCTGGGGAGCTGTCTTCCAGCTGCACTGTGAAGAGAAAATGGCGCCAGTGTGCTGAGGGAGAAGCCCCGCCCCCTTTTCGGCGGACTTTCTCCCGCTTTTTCTGTGATACTGGCAGGGGTAATTTTACATCTATATAGCCTCTGGGACTATATATGATGTATATTTTGCCAGCCAAGGTGCTATTTATTGCCCTCAGAGCGCCCCCCCCCCCAGCGCCTTGCACCCATCAGTGACCGAAGTGTGAGGTGTACATGAGGAGCAATGGCGCACAGCTGCAGTGCTGTGCGCTACCTTGGTGAAGACCGAAGTCTTCTGCCGCCGATTTTCCGGACCTTCTTCGTGCTTCTGGCTCTGTAAGGGGGACGGCGGCGCGGCTCCGGGAACGAACACCAAGGTCGGGTCCTGCGGTCGATCCCTCTGGAGCTAATGGTGTCCAGGAGCCTAAGAAGCCCAAACTACCACCTGTTAGGTAGGTTCGCTTCTTCTCCCCTTAGTCCCTCGCTGCAGTGAGTCTGTTGCCAGCAGATCTCACTGAAAATAAAAAACCTAAATATACTTTCTTTCTAGGTGCTCAGGAGAGCCCCTAGTGTGCATCCAGCTCGGCCGGGCACAAGAATCTAACTGAGGTCTGGAGGAGGGTCTTAGTGGGAGGAGCCAGTGCACACCAGGTAGTCCTAAAGCTTTCTTTAGTTGTGCCCAGTCTCCTGCGGAGCCGCTAATCCCCATGGTCCTTACGGAGTCCCCAGCATCCACTTAGGACGTTAGAGAAAATATTATATATACTGTGTATATATATATATATATATATAGATAGATATACACACTGTATATATCAAAAGTGCCACAGAATTTTGCTACTAAGTATATATATATTTATTTGTACACATATATAAATAAGTATATCTCTCATTCCTCCCCCACACAAACCACAGTCTGTCTCTCCCCAATGACTCCATGCTGCATTCCCAGCTTCCCCACCCCATCTCAAAGCCCTGTATCCCCTCACCAATCCACTCTTACCCCAGGAAGAGACTCACCTGCACTGCACTCCCCAGTATCCAGAATGAACACTGCACAGCAGGAACCATGCGGCGCTCACACCCCACCAGAAGAGGCCGGCGCAGGGAATGCCATCGGAGCTGCTGCCATGCCCCATAACTGCCTGCAACAGAGCTCGACCCGGAAGAGCATGTACACACTCTCGCCGCACAGTCACTGAGTGTGAGAAGCTCCTGTTACTCTGAGACTGCGCCCACACCGCCTGCAGCTCAACCTATTTGGACAAGACGGCTCACATCCCTGCCAGGCACTAAGTGACGTATCCTTGGGGCCCCTCTGCTCCTTGGGGCCCAGTACAGGTGTCCGCTTTGACCCCCCTGTCACCGACCCTGCTGCAACTAGGATATGCAGGTCTTACCCTAGCCATAAATAGTCCATTGGCTCTTGCCAGCTTGGAGATTCAGCCTGGAAATGTTCAGGTTCCTCGCATTCAAAGCATTTAGGCAAGGGTATTTTCTCCCCAGGACTAACCGGTGGTAGCACAAACTTTTACAAGGGTAATAGCTTTGCAGTCAGCAATAGAGCCTAAGACATTTTATGTAGTGGGTTTTTTATAGTCTATCACCATAGCAAGTTCTTGGTATTTGCGAGTGTCAGCTTGCAGCACCCACTTCAGCAAACTCTGGTCAAACACATGGATACAGGGATCAAGTGCTTAGATCTCTACCATACGACCAAGTGAATTGGTATCCAGGTGCAACCAGGTTTTTTAGCACTTTTGGAGAGCTCAGCCAACTGTGAACGAATGGCCTTACTATTGATAAAAAGGCAATTATTGAAGCTCTGGAACCTCCCAGGTCCCATTACACCAATGCAGGCCAATATCTAAGCCTTCATCTGCTGATATTCAGAAGCTTGTTTCTCGGATAAATCAACATTACCACACTGAGTTTCTCCAATCATCTTTGGCGCCAGTTTCTCTGACTCTACCTCTGAAGCCCAGCTAAGTCTTAGGGTGGTTCTTTCAAAGGCTAAAATAAATGCCCTCACATAACCAGTGAAAGACATCTTCTGCAGTGCCGGACCATCTCAGTCCTGTCTCACTTGGACTTGGCCCACTGCACTGGCTCTTGCAGAAGCCTAATGTTTTCTTTCTGAGCCAGAGCAACCTGCAGTACTTGCTGTGTAGTGGCCTCACCAAAGCTCTCAGAAGAGCCTCCTTATTTGTGTCCTGCTGTGTAGGGAAGGGAAATTTTGCCTCACTGAGCATCCCAAGATGACACCACTTGTAAAAGATATGATATTTTGACAAGAACAAAGGTTTCAGATCCACTTTGCTGTACATTATTCTAGGTTGTTACAGTGGAAAAAAACAGCAAGTTCATATCTAGCAGTTTCAAAAGAAAGCCATGTGATGCTGCCACTGACTATATATTGATCGGTGGTGGAACTTTTGAGTGGTGGGCCCATGTGCAAAAATATGCTTTGGGCACCCCTCCTCTCCCACACCCCAAGTTCATAGAGGGTGACAGGGAGAGGCAGTCGGTGATGGGCAGAGGCTGTGTGTAATGGAGAAAGGCAGAGAGTAACAGTGAGAGGGTAACAGGTAGAGGCTGTGGGTGATGAGGAGAGGCAGTGGGTGACAGGTAGAGAGTGAAGGGGAGAGGCAGACAGTGATGGGGAGAGGTTGTGGGTAATGAGGAGAGGCAGTGGGTGACAGGTAGGGGGCAATGGGGAAAGGCAGACAGTGATGGGAGAGCCAGAGCAGGGTAACTTAGAGTCACTGAGTTTGCAATCTGTTCAGCAATATGCCTGTGTTACTCCAGTGGCGTAACTAGAAATTTTTCTCCCCCAAGCCAAAAAATTCTCTGGCGCCACCATCCCCCGCCCCCCATAATTGGCACTAGAAAAGCTACGAATCTGCGCAAAAAGGGGCATGGCCTTGCTGAAAGGGGCGTGGTTTTGCTGGAAAAGACTACCTTATACCCCAGCTTTGCAACCTGTACGCCCAGACGTTGGCCACCACAGGAAAAAAAATAATCCTGATTCATGCCGCTTACATTATTTGTCATTTTTCCTCCGTATAGTAATGCCCAGTATACATTATGCCACATACTGCAATGGCCCTTAGACATTATGCCACACACAATAATGCCTATGACACAATATGCCACACACCATAATGCCCCCGACACATTATGCCACACACCGTAATGCCTGTGAGACATTATGACAGTCATTGCAATGTCCGTTATTCATTATGCTACACACTGCAAAGCCCCTGAAACATTATAGCACATACAATGTCTGTGACACATTATGACACACACCGCAATGTCCGTGATACATTATGCCACACACTGCAATGTCCGTGATACATTATGACACAAACTGCAATGACCCTGAGACATTATACCACATACCACAATGCCCGTGATATAGTATACCACACACCGTAATGCCTGTGACACATACCGCAATGCCCGTTATACCCTATGCCACACACTGCAATGCCCATTAAACATTATGCCACACACTGCAATGCCCCTGAGACATTATACCACATACCACAATCCCCGTGATATAGTATACCACACACACAGTAATGCCTGTGACACATACCACAATGCCCGTTATACATTATGCCACACACTGCAATGCCCCTGAGGCATTATGCCACAATGTCCGTGATACATTATGCCACACACCGCAATGCCCATTACACATTAAGTCCCACAGTAAGGCTTCTAATTACTTTTAAATTACCTGCTCGTTGCCAGAGGTTTCATGCTCTTGGTTCCATGCATGGTGCCAGGGGTTTTCATGCTCAGGGTGTCATGCTCGTTGCCAGGGGATTCATGCGGTAGGTGTTATGCTTGTTGCCAGAGGTATCATGTGCTGGGTTTCAAGCTTGTTGCCAGGAGGTAATATTTGTTGCCAGGGCTTTCATGCACTGGGTGTCATGCTCGTTGCTAGTGGGTAATGTTTGTTGCCGGGGATTTAATGAGCTGGGTGTTGTGCTTGTAACCAGGGGGTAATGCTTGTTGCTAGGGCTGTGCTCCCAGTGCCACATATGCCCCCAGTACCAGATATTCCCCCCCAGTGCCAGGTACACATATGCCCCCAGTGCCAAATATGCCCCCTCAGTGCCAAATATGCTCCCCCAGGGCCAAATATGCTCCCCCAGGGCCAAACATGCTCCCCCAGGGCCAAACATGCCCCTCCAAGTGCCAAACATGCCCCCCAAGTGCCAAATATGCCCCCATGCCAAATATGCTCCCCCAGTGCCAAATATGCCCCCCCCAGTGCCAAACATGCCCCCCAAGTGGCTAATATGTTCTCCCAGTGCCAAATATGCCCCCCTTGCCAAATATGCTCCCCCAGTGCCAAACATGCCCCCCCAATTGCTAAATATGCCCCCCATGCCAAATATGCTCCCCCAGTGCCAAACATGCCCCCCCCCCAATTGCTAAATATGCCCCCCCATGCCAAATATGCTCCCCCAGTGCCAAACATGCCCCCCCCAAGTGCCAAATATGTTCCCCCAGTGCCAAATATGCTCCCCCAGTGCCAAACATGCCCCCCCCCCCCCCAAGTGCTAAATATGTTCCCCCAGTGCCAAATATGCTCCCCCAGTGCCAGGTACACCGCCATCCCCCGGGCTCCCCCACTACTGTGCTGTTTTAGGAAGGAGGGACACGGAGGGCACAGCGCGTGCCTCTCCTGTGTGTCCTTCCTGCATCTCCAGCGGCATCGGCATGAGCCAATCAGAGCTCATGAACGGGCACTTCATTTAACAGACACGCCGCTGCCGCCGGAGACCCCGGAGGGACACACAGGAAAGGCGCGCGCTGTGCCCTCCGTGTCCCTCCTTCCCAAAACAGAATCAGTAGCGGCGGCTAGGGCGCCCCGCAGCCCTGCGCGCCTCCAAGCGATCGCAAGGGCTGCGGACCCCTAGTTACACCACTGTATCACTCCCATAACACAGATCATCTCTGTTTGTCTGAATAGCCATCTCCCAGTCAATGCCCAGGAACAGCATACATTTCCAATACATTTCTGTGACCGAGCATCTCACTCTCAACTGCACCTCTGTGCATACGCATTTTAGAATGCATGTGCTGTGCGACTTTTTATCAACTTAGATCAGTGTTT
The DNA here is from genome assembly GCF_028390025.1 of Pseudophryne corroboree. Lineage (NCBI taxonomy): Eukaryota > Metazoa > Chordata > Amphibia > Anura > Myobatrachidae > Pseudophryne > Pseudophryne corroboree. Next base: position 87,928,156 of record NC_086447.1, on the reverse strand, counting down.
TTCAACATTCCTCAAGGCACACCAGCAGTTCAGGTTTTCAGGTTATCCATGCTTGAGCACAGATTCTTAAATCAAAATAACTAAGGAGGTACTAATTAAGTCACTTGTGTTCAAGTATGCCTATACGTAAAACCTTGACTGTGTGCCTTAAGGGCCGAGGTTGAGAAACACTGACTTGGATGCATGCGCACATGAAATTCACTGACCATTGGCACAAATATCAGCATTGCGTGTGACTCAGATTCGGGCCTTATCTATCTATTGTATCTTCAAAAAAGTCTAATGAAAACCAAACTGGTAAAAAAGTTTTGTCCTAGAGCAGCGTGTCCTGATCTATTCCCCAAGGCTGCGTCCGCACAGCATTAATTTCTGTTCCGCGGTGTAGCATTGCATGTAAGCTCAAACACTATGTGGAAGCGTCTGTTTTACATGAGTTCAGGATACGCTTATTGTACAATTACTGCGTGGTTTATGAGAAGTGACTAAGCATTCAGAAAACCACTATTGCTTCAGATTTCTTAACACTGTAATAGAGGGTTTAATATACAGTGTGTAATATGTGTGCACTATGTGATTAACTTAATAAATAAATAGCGATCCAAAAATGGTAATGATCATTTATCAATCCCTTCAATCACTCACAAATGCAGTTTCCAATTTACCCAAGAAAAACTTTTTTTTGTTTTGTTTTAAAGCAACAAAGAAACAGTGTTAGGTACTGTGTATGCGCAGACTCCATGTTGCTGATTCTCCAGGGAAGCTTTGTTCCCTGTGCAAAGATGACCACCAAGGTTCCAACAGATCATGGGGGTAATTCCAAGTTGATCGCAGCAGGAAATTTTTTAGCAGTTGGGCAAAACCATGTGCACTGCAGGGGAGGCAGATATAACATGTGCAGAGAGAGTTAGATTTGGGTGGGTTATTTTGTTTCTGTGCAGGGTAAATATTGGCTGCTTTATTTTTACACTGCAATTTAGATTGCAGATTGAACTCACCACACCCAAATCTAACTCTCTCTGCACATGTTATATCTGCCTCCCCTGCAGTGCACATGGTTTTGCCCAACTGCTAAAAAATTTCCTGCTGCGATCAACTTGGAATTACCCCCCATGTGCGGAGCCATCCTGGGATTATGTTAGAGTGCCACAGTGGAAGACGGTAGTCTTGCACTTAGCTCCAGAGAGATCTGCAATTACCTGATGATGTTAGATGCTGTTGCAGCATTCTGCACCTCTACCCTGTACCCAGATACACTCACCGGCTGGTGAGCTGTATGACATCCACTCCGCTCAAGCTCCACTCCGTCTACCAATGTGTATAACAGTGAGTACGACTGTGACCTGCGTTATCTTCAATACAACCACTCCACTGATTAAGTAACTGGGATGTGTGTAGCTGTAAGACATCCGCTGGTGTGTACAGAAACTCTGCTACAAACTCAAGCCTCTACACACATATTTTCAACACACAGTTCAATTACTCAAGCCTCAAGCTACTAGAACACACACACAGACTCCATCTTGAGAACACATACAGACACAGACTGACATAGAACACAGAGTGGAGACAGCACAGAGTGTTTCCAGCACAGTGTAGCAGCACAGCAACAGATTAGAGCATAGAAGCTGCACAGTTATGTCTGTAAGAAGCATGCATACAGAATCTACAGCCATAGTGAGGTTTATCAAGCTAAAAGGTGAAGAGAATTCTACAACCTGGAAGTTTGCTTTGGAAATGCAATCGAAATGTGAGAGATCGTGGAAAGTGACAGTAGATCCCAGTGACAGTCTAAGCCTAGATGACATAGAGAGAGCCATGGGTATGACTAGCTTAAGCGATGTGTCCTCATACATGGGAAGATGTCAGCTAAAGACAAGGGGACAGCACTCTCTCTGCACGTTATATCTGCCTAACCTGCACTGCACATGGTTTTGCCCATTACAGAAAAACTTTGCTGTTGCTATCAGGTCTGAATTAGGCCCTAAATGTGATCCTACCAAAAACCAAAGGAACTGCCAACCAAGTACAGCTACAAAATTTGGAACAATAAATGTCCTCTTGAGAGTTGGAACAAGGACGTAAGTCACAAAGATCTAAGACTTGCTTTACATACCAGAAATGGGGACAAATCTTATAGCTGTCAGTGTCCTAGTACCCCTGTCCACTACTTTAAAAATCCTGGGATTTTGCACATGAACGCGCATCAACCCAGGATATTGGTGGGTGTGAATGCAAAGTTGCAAACTACCTGCAACAAAGTCCTGGGTTCCCAACCCTGCTCTTTACCAGGGTCAGGGCTGAGACCCAGGAATTTGTCGACTTGCTAGACCTGGCAAATTCCCAGGTTACATCTGCAAGGGGTGTAACTGGGCTTTTTTTTTAGTTGTAAGGCATCGCCTATGTGTACAGAAACTCTGGTACATCCTCAAGTTTGTACTCACATACAGTATTTTCAACTTTCACTTGAGTAAAATCTTATTTTGTTGCCATAAGTATAAATAGTGTTTTATGCTAACTACAGTTGAGTAATATACAAATAGACAACAATAGCACTTATAATAAGTTACATAGGGGCCTATTTATCAAGATTATGATAAATGCACCGAAATCTTATCTTCCTTATTGACGCTATTTGCGGTGATTCCGGAACAATTTTTATCAATGTCCCCGTACCATGACAGCTGATGCAATAGGCAACTGTCCCAGCGGAGCCTGAAAGGAGTACTTTTGTCAGCAATCACAGCTATGAACGTTTACACTGTCCTGGTGGTATTACTGTGCATGCAGACTGAATAAAGGCAAAATGTACTTTAAAGTTCTGTTTCCTGCATAAGTGATAATTTTGTTCACCACTTGTCTGTGGAAAAGGGTGTGCAAGCGATGTCTGTGATAGTGGCTTCTCATTGGTCACCCCTTTCTTCCTTCCACTCTGCATATTAGTTTTCAGCCAGAACTGATACAGTAACCATGGCAACCATATATACTGTGATTTGGGGAGGAGCTAATAAGCTCCAGGTGGCAGTGCAGCTGTATGGTCCCACCTATTGCTGTACTACCATAAGACCGCCAACATGCTGATAATTGAGATTTTACAGACAGTAATTCTCTACAGCACTGCTTGCTCTGGTCTCATTTATACCTAATGTTATTCATAAAAGTAAGAGAACATCGGGCCACCAATTTGTCTTGTGTCACATTTCTACTGTATATCTTAACATTTCATTGTGTTAGGGTTTGGGCGCAGAATAATGAGATTTCTAGTGTAATGGGCCATACAGTAGGTAGCGTTGGTATAATAGAACTGTAATCAGAGACATATATAAATTACACAGGTTCTCTAGCTGACTGACTTCAAGTCTGCATTTCACCTGGTTTTATTCAGCTACAGAACCTGAGTAATTCATATGTGTCCTTGATTAAGAGGATATTATAGCAAGTCTGGCTGTAGACATCTCATAAGACCCTGGCTGATGACCAATCACCACCACTTCCAAGGACTGTGGTGGCTTAGTTTACAGAGGTAACAGACGCATTCATCTCCGGTCAGTAGGGGGGGGGGCAATTGCACCAAGATGACAATAACTCCTCCCCCCTGCCCCGGTGCTTCTAGGTGCTCCTCCCTTCCAACCCCGATCTACAAGCAGGCAAGCTAGCTCTCCTAACTTCAGTTGCTGTCCAAGGATGTGGTAAAGCCCTTTAGAAAGGGGTGGAGGCTGCCCAGGACTTTTATGAAGAGGCGTAACTGGGCTGTAATAGACAAAACTCAGTGAGGGTGTGCCTAGAGAACGTCAGGCTGTGTAGAATCGGGTGTAAGCACAAATATGGCCATTTGGACAGGGCTGGCCCTAGCCTAATTTTTTTGGTAAGTGAATATATATTTTGGCGTGCCTTAGTGGAACATAAAGGGGTGGGGCTTCATGAGAAGGGGCGTGGCCACATAATACAATCAATTCATATTACACCGCACAATAGTATCCATTAGGCATATTACACCACACAGTAGTACCCATTATACACATTACACCACACAATAGATATGCTTTTACATGTTATGCCACAGTAGAGTCTCTTTTACACAGAGAGAGAGCCGTGTTGAGAGAAAGAGGCATGTTGATAGAGAGAGGCATGTTGAGAGAGAGAGAGAGGGGCATGTGGAGAGAGAGAGAGAGAGAGAGAGAGAGAGGAGGGGGCATGTTGAGAGGGAGAGAAGCATGTTGAAAGAGAGAGAGGGGCATGTTGGGAGAGAGAGAGAGAGAGAGAGAGAGAGAGAGGTGGAGCATAGGGATAGAGAGAGGCATGGGGAGGGAGGAAGGGAGAGAGAGGAGAGGCATGGGGAGGGCAGGAGGGAGAGGAGAGGCATGGGGAGGGTTGGAGAGAGAGGAGAGGCATGGGGAGGGTGGGAGAGGAAGAGAGGCATGGGGAGGATGGGAGAGGCATGGGGAGAGAGGAAGGCTTGGGGAGAGGGAGGCATGGGGAGCATGAGAGAGAGAGGTATGGGGAGGGAGAGAGAGAGAGAGAGAGATAGGAGAGGCATTGGGAAAGAGAGAGAGGGGCATGAAGAGAGAGAGAGAGAGAGAGAGAGAGAGGTGGAGCATAGGTACAGAGAGAGGCATGAGGAGGAAGGGAGGGAGAGAGAGAAGAGGCATGGGGAGGGCAGGAGAGAAAGGAGAGGCTTTGGGAGGGTGGGAGAGAAAGGAGAGGCATGGGGAGGATGGAAGAGGCATGGGGAGAGAGGGAGGCTTGGGGAGAGGGAGGCAAGGGGAGGGTGACAGAGAGGCATGGGGAGGGAGGGAGAAAGAGAGGAAAGGCATGGGGAGGATGGGAGAGAGAGGAGAGGCATCAGGAGAGAGGGAGGCTTGGGGAGGAAGAGAGAGAGGCATGGGCAAGGAGAGAGAGGCATTGGGAGGGAGAGAGAGGCATCGGGAGAGAGAAGCATGGGGAGGGAGGGAGAGAGAAGCATAGGGAGGGAGAGAAAGAGGCATGGTGAGGGAGACAGTGAGAGACAGGCAAGGGGAGGGAGAGAGGCATGGGGAGGGATGGGGAGATAGAGGGAGGGAGAAGCATAAGGGGGGAGCATGGAAGGGGGGAGATAGAGGCATGGGGATAGAAAAGGCATGGGGAGGGGGTAGGCATGTGGAGAGAAAGGGGGGCATGGAGAGACATTGAGAGGGGGTATGACGAGAGGGAGAGTGAACACTCAGGGAGAGAGAGGGGGGAGAGGATGGCATGGGGGGAGAGAGAGGCAGCCAATGCAAGACAGTGTGTGGGAGGAGTGGAGCCCACCTGCTTGACAGTACTTTTCTACTTGGTCCCCGCCCCCCCAAATCAGATACACCTGCTCGGGATTGGGATATCACACAGTGGAAGACAGTAGTGCTCATCCATCCTCTCCCCCCCAGTAATCTATCCCCAGCTACCTCCATCTCCCACGGCATGCTAGATACACACCTGCTGTCAGTGGAGGATGGAGACAGTCACTGCTGCCTCAGCTGACCAGCTCCATCAAGTGCAGCTGTACATGCTGTTGGCCCGGCATGTTGAGGAGGCCGTGTCTGAGAAGGGATCACTTCAGGAGCCGGGAATGGAGCATGGGCGTGGACCAGGGTGCCAGCGCCCCCTGCACCATGGCACCTTACTCAGCCGCGTACCCGGCATAATGGTCAGGCAACTCTGCATTTGGAGGTGTTTCTATCGCATTTAGTATAGGGAAGATGTGCGTGCACCATGATGAGGATCATAAGTAGCTAACCTAGTGTACACGTAGGGGCCGGCATACCGCAAGATGCATACAGCTCTGCGTCCGGCTCTGCATGCAGGTGTATATACAGTAGGCATTTGTTTTCATTTATGCAATGCCGGAGCATACCGCATACTCCCAATTTCCACCCTACTTTGCATCAGGCCCTATATGAGCACATTTTGACTTCCGTGTTCTAAAACATTCATGTGTGAACATATCTCTTAAGCCAGTGGTTCCCAATCACGGCCTACAGGGCACCCTTGCAGTCCATGTTTAAAGGATATTCACGGTTGAGCCCAAGGTGGTTAAATCAAAATGACTGAGTTACTAATTAATCACCTGGCTGTGCTTAAGCATGGATCTCCCTAAAACCTGGAGTGTTAGGGTGGTTTGAGGATTGGGAACCACCGTGTAAAGCAATTGTAGCACAGTTATTTCACATGGCAATGAAAGCTGAGGATGTTTGTAATGAATGGTTTGCATTTGCAGAGAGTATGGCAATGATGAGATGATATGAGGACACGAGTATTGCTATTGTTTGTTTCTCATACATCTAGAATTACCATTTCCTAGGCACCCGGCTTGTTTTCCCACTGGCAGATTTCATTTGTAGATTTTCCTTGTTTAGATAAGTTCTTCAAAAAAAAGAAAGTGTTCTAGCTGTGGGGTCCAATGTCTGTTGTCTATTTCTGTTCTAGTTTCTTGCGGTTCAAGTGCTGGCACTGCACCATGGCTGCTGGCTACTATAGCTCTGGTCACAAAGAAACAATTCTTCATCAGAAAATAAAATATTATATATGACACATCTGGAGGGTCAACGTGGAAGAAGCAAAGTCTTGTAGTACATATTTCATCAATTCATCAGCATCTGACAACAATCGCCCCCAATTAGTTCTAATGGGTGATCCATGTGAACAAAATGCTACAATGAAGCCTGCTCCATCTGTATATCAAGTAGAGATGTGCAGCGGGCACTTTTCGTGTTTTGTGTTTTGGATCTAGATCCCCGCTCGTGCTTTGGATCTGGATAGGTTTTGCCAAAACCACCCTTTCGGGTTTTGGATCTGGATGATTTTTGAAAAGAACATAAAAATAGCTAAAATCACAGAATTTGGGGGTAATTTTGATCCCACGGTATTATTAACCTCAATAACATTCATTTCCACTCATTTCCAGTCTATTCTGAACACCTCACACCTCACAATATTGTTTTTAGGCTTAATAGTTGCTCCAAGGTCGCTGGATGACTGAGCTAAGCGACACAAGTGTGCGGCACAAACACCTGGCCCATCTAGGAGTGGCACTGCAGTGGAAGACAGGATGGCACTTTCAAAAACTAGTCCCCAAACAGCACATCATGCAAAGAAGTAAAAGAGGTGCAATGAGGTAGCTGTATGACTAAGCTAAGCGACACAAGTGTGCAGCACAAGCACCTGGCCCATCTAGGAGTGGCACTGCAGTGTCAGACAGGATGGCACTTTCAAAAACTAGGCCCCAAACAGCACATCATGCAAAGTAAAAGAGGCGCAATGAGGTAGCTGTATGACTAAGCTAAGCACAAACATCTGGCCCATCTAGGAGTGGCACTGCAGTTGCAGACAGGATGGCAATTTCAAAAACTAGTCCCCAAACACCACATCATGCAAAGAAGTAAAAGAGGTGCAATGAGGTAGCTGTATGACTAAGCTAAGCGACACAAGTGTGCGGCACAAACACCTGGCCCATCTAGGAGTGGCACTGCAGTGTCAGACAGGATGGCACTTTCAAAAACTAGGCCCCAAACAGCACATGATGGAAAGAAGTAAAAGAGGTGCAATGAGGTAGCTGTATGACTAAGCTAAGCGACACAAGTGTCAGGCACAAACACCTGGCCCATCTAGGAGTGGCACTGCAGTGTCAGACAGGATGGCACTTTCAAAAACTAGTCCCCAAACAGCACATGATGCAAAGAAAAAAAGAAGTGCACCAAGGTCGCTTGATGGCTAAGCTAAGCGACACAAGTGTGCGACACAAACACTTGGCCCATCTAGGAGTGGCACGCAGTGGCTGAATGTCGAAAGTGCTGACAGCATCTCCTGCACATCCCTGTCATTTCTCAAAAAATTCTGCACCACCAAATTAATTGTATGTGCAAAACATGGGACGTGCTGGAATTTGCCCAGATGTAATATACGCACAATATTGGTGGCACAGGAAAGTGTACCCCTAAACCATACGCACACGGCAAAGCAGGTAAAAATAATTTTGATAATAATAACCCTTTTATTTAGACGGAGTTATATAACAATATGCGGCACAGAAAAGCGTACCCCTAAACCACACAGGGCAAACCATGTAAAAATTATTTGGATTAAATATTAATAACCTCTTTATTTGGAGTAAATAATATATAGCACAGGACAGCACCACTGGGCTTAAACGGCAGTACCCCAGAACTTATACGGCAGTTCCACTGGACTTATACGGCAGTACCACTGGACTTATACGGCAGTACCACTGGACTTATACGGCAGTACCACTGGACTTATACGGCAGTACCGCAGGACTTATACGGCAGTTCCACTGGACTTATACGGCAGTACCGCAGGACTTATACGGCACTACCGCAGGACTTATACGGCACTACCACTGGACTTATACGGCAGTACCACTGGACTTATACGGCAGTACCACTGGATTTATACGGCAGTACCACTGGACTTATGGCAGCATAGGGACACCACCACTGGACTGATGCAGGAAAACACAGCACCACTGCACTGGACTGGACTTATACACAGCACTGGACATATGGCAGCAGAGGACACCACCACTGTGACTGGACTGATGCAGCACAAGCCACCACCACTGGACTGATGCAGCACAAGACAGCACTTTCCCGTACAGACAGACACTGAGGAGAGAGACATGTCCTCTTGCTACACTCTCCAGGACTGGAGTGAAAATGGCTGTGACGCGCGGCTCCTTATATGGAATCCAAAATCCACGAGAATCCGACAGCGGGATGATGATGTTTTGCCTCGTTCTGGTTTCCGAGTCTGGCGGTAAGTCCCGAGCCAGACTCGGATTCGGGCTCGGGATGTGAAATTTGGGGGGGGTTTGGTTCTCAGAGAACCGAACCCGCTCATCTCTAATATCAAGTAATGTATTTATAGCAGCAATCACAAAAGTAATTCTCCATACATTTCTGAAGCCTGGTGCACACACTCTATAGTACTAAGCACTGCTAATCAGAATATTTATAATTAACTCTGAAATCTAACATAGAGCAAAATTTAGGTGCTTAGCATTATTTTTGACCAAATATATGGGTCAGGTGACCTCATCTGTGTTAGACAGTAGAGCACTCCGCGTCTGTCTCCGTTCCCAGCGCTAGGGCCAGCTTCCCTGCTCTAGCATTCACTCCCTAGTGTTAGCTCAGTGTGGGAGGAGGTGCTCTGTGTATGCGCTTCCTCCGCACGTTCTTTCTGGGAGAGACAAACTGCACGGACGTGCAGCTTCTGCTCTCCTGAGTGTGCGACCTTGTCTACCCCGCAGCCGCACCCTGTGTGTATGCAGCCGCATCCACTGTGTATTCAGTCGCTGTGTCACCGCTGTACTGCATCACATGTATACTGTGAGTTTCTGCTGCTGCAGAGCATCTTCTATATACTACAAGCTGTTAGCTCTGTTATCTGAATAAACCAATCATCCTGGTTAAGTGCCATTGAGTGGACTAATATCCATATCCAACACCGCAACACTCTGCCAACAATCTGCTGGGACCCCAACACCAGGGATGTAAATGCCAAAGATCCATGCTAATGAAAAACACCCATGGGCAGGTAGGATGTGTGCTAATCCAAGCTGAAGGAGTTTCCGTCTTTAAGTGTGCATATGTACACAATATAGAAACTATGGAGGGGGACCTTGGACTGCACACCCTAATTCCAAACATACTAAGAGGTGCTATCATGCTACGACTTGTAGTTCTACACACAAAGAAAAAAGAAATTGCAGTTGCATACTCTATGGGGTATATGCAATTGCGGTCGAATTGCCGCAAAAGTAAAAAAACGGGGCATTTTCGACAAAAAAAACATGTCGAATTGGATTCGACAATGCAATACAGTACTTTTCGACAAAAAAACGGACGTTTCAGATTCGACTTTTTGCAATTCGACATTTTAGGTAAGTATGTGTGTGTCGGCATGTATGTAATAAAGTTTTACTATCACAGTGTGCGTGTACTGTTTTTATTTGGGTATTTTTTTTTGCAGTAGAACTACAGGTACCAGCGGGCCCGTTTCCCCCTGCATGCTGGTACTTGTGGTTCTCCAAGTACCAGCTTGCGGGGGAGGCTTGCAGGGACTTGTAGTTCTGCTGCAAAAAACAATATTCTTTTATTTGTCACAAGGCTATCAGCCCCCCATCTGCAGCCCATGGATGGGGGGGACAGCCTCGGGCTTCACCCCTGGTCCTTGGGTGGCTGGAGGGGGGACCCCTTGATTTAAGGGGTCCCCACTCCTCCAGGGTACCCCGGCCAGGGGTGACTAGTTGGGGATTTAATGCCACGGCTGCAGGGATCGATATAAAAGTGTCCCCCGGCTGTGGCATTATCTCTCCAGCTAATGGAGCCCGGTGCTGGGGTTAAAAATACGGGGGACCCCTATGTCTTTTGTCCCCCGTATTTTTTGCACCGGGACCGGACGCAGAGCCCGGTGCTGGTTCTAAAAATACGGGGGATCCCCTGTCAATTTCCCACCCGTATTTTTACAACCAGGACCGGCTCAAAGAGCCTGAGGCTGGTTATGCTTAGGAGGGGGGACCCCACGCAATTTTTTTCAGGGTTTTTTAACCATTTTTGTGCCGCCCAAAAAGTCGAATCCAGGACGCACTTATCCGTCAATTGGTCCGTTTTTCGACAGCGGGACTGTCGAATCCGTTTTTAATTGAATATGTCGAATTCCGGCACCTGCCGGCCGGGATTCGACTGTCGAATTGTGTCGAATTTAAAAATGGTCGAATTCCAGCCGGAATTCGACCGCAATTGCATATACCCCTATATTACTAAACACTGCTACTCAGAATAATTATAATAAACTCTGCAATCTAACATAGAGCAAAACTGAAGTGCTTGGCATTATTTTTGGCCAAATATATGGCCCCACCAACCGCAACCAGGTGACCTAATCTGGTGGGTCCCTAACATTAAGGTTCAAGTCCAGGGCACAGTACCCCCCCATGTCAGCAAAGGCCAACTGCCCCAAGGCACCACACTAGTGAGAGGTTAAAGTGTTAGTAAGTGACACATAAGTGCGAATCAGAAGCTATGTGTTAGGAGTGTTACATTGGTGAGAAATAATAAGTAGAATGTTAAAAGGTGTTACATAGGTAGAAAAATACTAAGGTGCTAAAAAAAAGATGCTAGATTAAGGGAGGTATTCAATTCTGATAGAAAACGGAACCACTTATGACAGTTTGCCATTTTTGATCCATTCAACACAGTCGAATCCGCTGTTCCGGCTGTGAGCTTCTGACCTAATTTTAAATGAATTCGACACACCTCTTGTCGAAAATGGACCAATCCGTCGGAAGGTGGGCGGAACGAATTTGACTTCCCGCACTTTTCCCAATACATAAGCGCTGTTTTCGGCGTGGTCCATTCGCCATTTTGATTACCTGCAGAGCGGAGAGATGTGCTGCAGAGCTTTCAATTTGTTTGGTTTTTTTGCTGTTGATAAAGTGCACTACGGTGAACAAGCACCCAGCAGACCTACATACAGCCAGGACAGACAGCGCGGAACAGAGGAGAGACCATTTCCAGGAGTGTATCTACTTATTTTTTTTTTAAGTAAGTACCTCTCTGGGATATGTGTGTGTGGAGTTGCATGTAGGTGCATGTGTACTGCAGGGGTGCTTTTGACGTTTCATTTGGGGTGCGTGTTTAAGGTGGGAGTGCAGCATGTAATATATGGGTGGAGGAGTCGTGCCTGTGGTGTAATTTGGGGCTGCTTGAGTGGTGTTCTTTTTAAATGTGTGCAGGAGTATTTTACTATGTATTTCTGTTGCTGGGTTTATGTAGGGGTGCAGGGGTGGGGCAGGGGTGCCTGTGGTATACTTTCAGCCTGCTAGGGTGGGGTTGGGGGATTTTTTTTAAATATGTGCATGGGTGCTTTGTAATGTTTTTTTCACTGCTTGTGTACTTGCGTCATGTAATGTAGGGGTGCAGGGGTGGGGCAGGGGTGCCTGTGGTGTACTTTCAGCCTGCTTGGATGGGGTTGGGGGATTTTTTAAATGTGCGCAAAGGGTTCATAACAGCAGATGTGAGTGAATTGTGCAAAATGTCTTGCCTTATGAAATATTGTCAATTTTTGCCCCCCCAGAAATGTCCATGGACAAGTGTCCCTGTGTCCCCCCACTCCTCAGAAGAATCATTAGGCAGGGGCGAGGAGTGGGACCCAACACACGAAGAAGACATGGCAAGTCAGCAAAGGACTAGAAGAGACCCCGAACATCAAAGCAAGAAATCCAAGAAAAAGACGACAACAAGACAGGTAATTATGCAGTCACTTTCCTCACGTACAGGTACACTGACGTACAGGTAGGGACAGCTACAGGTCACTTTCCTCACTTACAGGTACACTGACATACAGGTAGGGACAGCTACAGGTCACTTTCCTCACTTACAGGTACACTGACGTACAGGTAGGGACAGCTACAGATCACTTTCCTCACTTACAGGTACACTGACGAACAGGTAGGGACAGCTACAGGTCACTTTCCTCACTTACAGGTACACTGACGTACAGGTTGGGACAGCTACAGATCACATTCCTCACTTACAGGTACACTGACGTACAGGTAGGGACAGCTACAGATCACTTTCCTCACTTACAGGTACACTGACGAACAGGTAGGGACAGCTACAGATCACTTTCCTCACTTACAGGTACACTGACGTACAGGTTGGGACAGCTACAGATCACTTTCCTCACTTACAGGTACACTGACGTACAGGTAGGGACAGCTACAGATCACTTTGCGCACTGCCAGGTACACTGACGTACAGGTAGGGACAGCTACAGGTCACTTTCCTCACTTACAGGTACACTGACGTACAGGTAGGGACAGCTACAGGTCACTTTCCTCACTTACAGGTACACTGACGTACAGGTAGGGACAGCTACAGATCACTTTGCGCACTGCCAGGTACACTGACGTACAGGTAGGGACAGCTACAGATCACTTTGCGCACTGCCAGGTACACTGACGTACAGGTAGGCACAGCTACAGGTCACTTTCCTCACTTACAGGTACACTGACGTACAGGTAGGGACAGCTACAGATCACTTTCCTCACTTACAGGTACACTGACGTACAGGTAGGGACAGCTACAGATCACTTTCCTCACTTACAGGTACACTGACGTACAGGTAGGGACAGCTACAGATCACTTTGCACACTGCCAGGTACACTGACGTACAGGTAGGGACAGCTACAGGTCACTTTCTTCACTTACAGGTACACTGACGTACAGGTAGGGACAGCTACAGATCACTTTGCGCACTGCCAGGTACACTGACGTACAGGTAGGGACAGCTACAGGTCACTTTCCTCACTTACAGGTACACTGACGTACAGGTAGGGACAGCTACAGGTCACTTTCCTCACTTACAGGTACACTGACGTACAGGTAGGGACAGCTACAGATCACTTTGCGCACTGCCAGGTACACTTACGTACAGGTAGGGACAGCTACAGATCACTTTGCGCACTGCCAGGTACACTGACGTACAGGTAGGCACAGCTACAGGTCACTTTCCTCACTTACAGGTACACTGACGTACAGGTAGGTACAGCTACAGATCACTTTCCTCACTTACAGGTACACTGACGTACAGGTAGGGACAGCTACAGATCACTTTCCTCACTTACAGGTACACTGATGTACAGGTAGGGACAGCTACAGATCACTTTGCACACTGCCAGGTACACTGACGTACAGGTAGGGACAGCTACAGATCACTTTCCTCACTTACAGGTACACTGACGTACAGGTAGGGACAGCTACAGATCACTTTGCGCACTGCCAGGTACACTGACGTACAGGTAGGCACAGCTACAGGTCACTTTCCTCACTTACAGGTACACTGACGTACAGGTAGGGACATCTACAGATCACTTTCCTCACTTACAGGTACACTGACGTACAGGTAGGGACAGCTACAGATCACTTTCCTCACTTACAGGTACACTGACGTACAGGTAGGGACAGCTACAGATCACTTTGCACACTGCCAGGTACACTGACGTACAGGTAGGGACAGCTACAGGTCACTTTCTTCACTTACAGGTACACTGACGTACAGGTAGGGACAGCTACAGATCACTTTGCGCACTGCCAGGTACACTGACGTACAGGTAGGAACAGCTACAGGTCACATTCCTCACTTACAGGTACACTGACGTACAGGTAGGCACAGCTAGAGATCACTTTCCACACTTACAGGTACACTGACGTACAGGTAGGTACAGCTACAGGTCACTTTCCTCACTTACAGGTACACTGACGTACAGGTAGGGACAGCTACAGATCACTTTCCTCACTTACAGGTACACTGACATACAGGTAGGTACAGCTACAGGTCACTTTCCACACTTACAGGTACACTGACGTACAGGTAGGGACAGCTACAGGTCACTTTCCTCACTTACAGGTACACTGACGTACAGGTAGGTACAGCTACAGATCACTTTCCTCACTTACAGGTACACTGATGTACAGGTAGGGACAGCTACAGGTCACTTTGCGCACTGCCAGGTACACTGACATACAGGTAGGGATAGCTAGAGGTCACTTTGCGCACTGCCAGGAACACTGACGTACAGGTAGGGACAGCTACAGGTCACTTTGCGCACTGCCAGGTACACTGAAATACAGGAGGGTACAGCTACAGATCACTTTGCGCACTGCCAGGTACACTGACGTACAGGTAGGGACAGCTACAAGTCACTTTCCTCACTTACAGGTACACTGACATACAGGTAGGGACAGCTACAGATCACTTTCCTCACTTACAGGAACACTGACATAAAGGTAGGTACAGCTACAGGTCACTCTGCGCACTGCCAGGTACACTGACATACAGGTAGGGATAGCTACAGATCACTTTGCGCATGCCAGGTACACTGACGTATAGGTAGGTACAGCTACAGGTCACTTTCCTCACTTACAGGTACACTGACGTACAGGTAGGTACAGCTACAGGTCACATTCCTCACTTACAGGTACACTGACATAAAGGTAGGTACAGCTACAGGTCACATTCCTCACTTACAGGTACACTGACATACAGGTAGGCACAGCTACAGGTCACTTTGCGCACTGCCAGGTACACGGACATACAGGAGGGTACAGCTACAGGTCACTTTGCGCACTGCCAGGTACACTGACGTACAGGTAGGTACAGCTACGAGTCACTTTCCTCACTTACAGGTACACTGACGTACAGGTAGGGACAGCTACAGGTCACTTTGCGCACTGCCAGGTACACTGACGTACAGGTAGGGACAGCTACAGGTCACATTCCTCACTTACAGGTACACTGACATAAAGGTAGGTACAGCTACAGGTCACATTCCTCACTTACAAGTACACTGACGTACAGGTAGGGACAGCTACAGGTCACTTTGCGCACTGCCAGGTACACTGACATACAGGAGGGTACAGCTACAGGTCACTTTGCGCACTGCCAGGTACACTGACGTACAGGTAGGTACAGCTACAAGTCACTTTCCTCACTTACAGGTACACTGACGTACAGGTAGGGACAGCTACAGGTCACTTTGCGCACTGACAGGTACACTGACGTACAGGTAGGGACAGCTACAGGTCACTTTCCTCACTTACAGGTACACTGACATACAGGTAGGGACAGCTACAGGTCACTTTCCTCACTTACAGGTACACTGACGTACAGGTAGGGACAGCTACAGGTCACTTTCCTCACTTACAGGTACACTGACGTACAGGTAGGTACAGCTACAGGTCACTTTCCTCACTTACAGGTACACTGACGTACAGGTAGGTACAGCTACAGGTCACATTCCTCACTTACAGGTACACTGACATAAAGGTAGGTACAGCTACAGGTCACTTTGCGCACTGCCAGGTACACTGACGTACAGGTAGGGACAGCTACAGGTCACTTTCCTCACTTACAGGTACACTGACGTACAGGTAGGTACAGCTACAGGTCACTTTCCACACTTACAGGTACACTGACGTACAGGTAGGGACAGCTACAGGTCACTTTCCTCACTTACAGGTACACTGACGTACAGGTAGGTACAGCTACAGATCACTTTCCTCACTTACAGGTACACTGATGTACAGGTAGGGACAGCTACAGGTCACTTTGCGCACTGCCAGGTACACTGACATACAGGTAGGGATAGCTAGAGGTCACTTTGCGCACTGCCAGGAACACTGACGTACAGGTAGGGACAGCTACAGGTCACTTTGCGCACTGCCAGGTACACTGACATACAGGAGGGTACAGCTACAGATCACTTTGCGCACTGCCAGGTACACTGACGTACAGGTAGGGACAGCTACAAGTCACTTTCCTCACTTACAGGTACACTGACATACAGGTAGGGACAGCTACAGATCACTTTCCTCACTTACAGGTACACTGACATAAAGGTAGGTACAGCTACAGGTCACTTTCCTCACTTACAGTTACACTGACATAAAGGTAGGTACAGCTACAGGTCACTTTGCGCACTGCCAGGTACACTGACATACAGGTAGGGATAGCTACAGATCACTTTGCGCATGCCAGGTACACTGACGTACAGGTAGGTACAGCTACAGGTCACTTTCCTCACTTACAGGTACACTGACGTACAGGTAGGTACAGCTACAGGTCACATTCCTCACTTACAGGTACACTGACATAAAGGTAGGTACAGCTACAGGTCACATTCCTCACTTACAGGTACACTGACATACAGGTAGGCACAGCTACAGGTCACTTTGCGCACTGCCAGGTACACGGACATACAGGAGGGTACAGCTACAGGTCACTTTGCGCACTGCCAGGTACACTGACGTACAGGTAGGTACAGCTACAAGTCACTTTCCTCACTTACAGGTACACTGACGTACAGGTAGGGACAGCTACAGGTCACTTTGCGCACTGCCAGGTACACTGACATACAGGTAGGGACAGCTACAGGTCACATTCCTCACTTACAAGTACACTGACGTACAGGTAGGGACAGCTACAGGTCACTTTGCGCACTGCCAGGTACACTGACATACAGGAGGGTACAGCTACAGGTCACTTTGCGCACTGCCAGGTACACTGACGTACAGGTAGGGACAGCTACAGGTCATTTTCCTCACTTACAGGTACACTGACATACAGGTAGGGACAGCTACAGGTCACTTTCCTCACTTACAGGTACACTGACGTACAGGTAGGGACAGCTACAGGTCACTTTCCTCACTTACAGGTACACTGACGTACAGGTAGGTACAGCTACAGGTCACTTTCCTCACTTACAGGTACACTGACGTACAGGTAGGTACAGCTACAGGTCACATTCCTCACTTACAGGTACACTGACATAAAGGTAGGTACAGCTACAGGTCACTTTGCGCACTGCCAGGTACACTGACGTACAGGTAGGGACAGCTACAGGTCACTTTCCTCACTTACAGGTACACTGACGTACAGGTAGGTACAGCTACAGGTCACTTTCCTCACTTACAGGAACACTGACGTACAGGTAGGGACAGCTACAGGTCACTTTGCGCACTGCCAGGTACACTGACATACAGGAGGGTACAGCTACAGATCACTTTGCGCACTGCCAGGTACACTGACGTACAGGTAGGGACAGCTACAAGTCACTTTCCTCACTTACAGGTACACTGACGTACAGGTAGGTACAGCTACAGGTCACTTTCCTCACTTACAAGTACACTGACGTACAGGTAGGTACAGCTACAGGTCACTTTCCTCACTTACAAGTACACTGACGTACAGGTAGGTACAGCTACAGGTCACTTTCCTCACTTACAAGTACACTGATGTACAGGTAGGGACAGCTACAGGTCACTTTCCTCACTTACAGGTACACTGACATAAAGGTAGGTACAGCTACAGGTCACTTTGCGCACTGCCAGGTACACTGACATACAGGTAGGGATAGCTAGAGGTCACTTAGCGCACTGCCAGGTACACTGACGTACAGGTAGGTACAGCTACAGATCACTTTGCGCATGCCAGGTACACTGACGTACAGGTAGGGACAGCTACAAGTCACTTTCCTCACTTACAGGTACACTGACGTACAGGTAGGTACAGCTACAGGTCACTTTCCTCACTTACAAGTACACTGACGTACAGGTAGGGACAGCTACAGGTCACTTTCCTCACTTACAAGTACACTGACGTACAGGTAGGGACAGCTACAGGTCACTTTCCTCACTTACAGGTACACTGACATACAGGTAGGGACAGCTACAGATCACTTTCCTCACTTACAGGTACACTGACATAAAGGTAGGTACAGCTACAGGTCACTTTCCTCACAGGTACACTGACATAAAGGTAGGTACAGCTACAGGTCACTTTGCGCACTGCCAGGTACACTGACATACAGGTAGGGATAGCTACAGATCACTTTGCGCATGCCAGGAACACTGACGTACAGGTAGGGACAGCTACAGGTCACATTCCTCACTTACAGGTACACTGACGTACAGGTAGGGACAGCTACAGGTCACTTTCCTCACTTACAGGTACACTGACGTACAGGTAGGTACAGCTACAGGTCACATTCCTCACTTACAGGTACACTGACATAAAGGTAGGTACAGCTACAGGTCACTTTGCGCACTGCCGTTAACACTGACGTACAGGTAGGGACAGCTACAGGTCACTTTGCGCACTGCCAGGTACACTGACATACAGGAGGGTACATCTACAGATCACTTTGCGCACTTCCAGGTACACTGACGTACAGGTAGGGACAGCTACAGGTCACTTTGCGCACTGCCAGGTACACTGACATACAGGAGGGTACATCTACAGATCACTTTGCGCACTTCCAGGTACACTGATGTACAGGTAGGGACAGCTACAGGTCACTTTGCGCACTGCCAGGTACACTGACATACAGGAGGGTACATCTACAGATCACTTTGCGCACTTCCAGGTACACTGACGTACAGGTAGGGACAGCTACAGGTCACTTTCCTCACTTACAGGTACACTGACGTACAGGTAGGGACAGCTACAGGTCACTTTCCTCACTTACAGGTACACTGACGTACAGGTAGGGACAGCTACAGGTCACTTTGCGCACTTACAGGTACACTGACATAGAGGTAGGGACAGCTACAGGTCACTTTCCTCACTTATAGGTACACTGACATACAGGTAGGGACAGCTACAGGTCACTTTCCTCACTTACAGGTACACTGACATAGAGGTAGGGACAGCTACAGGTCACTTTGCGCACTGCCAGGTACACTGACATACAGGTAGTGTTAACCACCCAGCAGCGAGAGTGAGCCCGATACCTTGTGGCAATGACAAGTGTCACCACCATGTAGGAGTGGGGTCCAACTACTCACCTGAGTAGGCATCCAGGTCACAACACAGGGTGATTCCACATCACAAGTAGGCCTTCCAGGAGTGAGGAGGGGTTTGGCAAGTGGTCTACATACAGGGTTAAAGGCCAGGATCTGCATACAAGGTTAACCTGCATGGGTACAGAGGACAAGGTTTAAAAAAAGTTATTCTAAACAGTGGTAACCACCCAGCAGCGAGAGTGGGCCCGATACCTTGGGGCAATGACAATTGTCACCACCATGTAGGAGTCGATATGTTTTTTTTTTAAGTCATATAGATTTTATTGTAAAGAGTTAAACAAATACATCTTGAATAATGCAAGAAAATACACATAATATATTAGTTGTCAGGTCCGGGTGTTTTTGTGAATCCGTTAACCCGGGACCAACCACAGGTGTAGGTGCTGGGGTATGAAGAAAGCAGGGAGGATGAAGAAAGTTCCGTTTCATATATTTATTAAAAATAACAATTCAGTAAAGAGTTAAATGACAAGTTGTTAATCATCATATTATACTGAAGTATTGCAGGAATGGCAGAAATAATATGCAGGATAAATCTCAAAAACAAATAAAAGAAATGTTCATGGAACTGTATATAAAACAAGCTGATGAATAAATGTTGAATTGTCCAAATATAAACAAGCTTTGATGCTGAACGGCAGAATGTGTTTAACTGGGTAATGCAGACATGAAGAAATAACTGTAAGGATTTGCAATGAAGTTTTGAGAGTTAACTGAGAGGCTGTGAAGAATTATCCTTGTTATGGTAACATAGAAAATAAAAGTACTGAATTGGGTTACTTGCGGGTTCCGGAGATCACTGTGAAAACTGTAGCAGATGACAAGGTGATGAACGGGTTAAATGCAGAGTAGAACAAACGAACAGCTGAGGGTAGTGGAATCCTCCAAACTTTGTATGGTTGAAGGCAGGCAGACAAGGTAACCTCATGCAAGACTCTGGGAATCCAACTGTTTCCAGTAGGTGTGCAATTAACTGACAGCACAGCGGAGAGCCGGTGGATCTTTGGCAGTGAAGGCTGCAGACGGACCTCTGGGAATGGAGGCGATATCTGGACCACGGGAATCACACAGGAATGCACGGAGAGAGCTCAGAGCTAGAGCACAGCGTTGATACAACAAAGCACTGGCCCAGAGTAACATAATCCCAGCCTACTTAAAGGCAGCACAAGCACGGGATTGGCTTACACCTGCCCACAGGTGTTTTCACAAGTGCTCTGTATTACCTATTTGGTCTCCAACATGGCCACCTCCTATACAGCAGACACACCGCAGTGCCTTAGGCCATTTGGTCCCCGCACTCTCAGTTCCCAGAATCTGCATTACCTGTGCCACTGATCACGCCGCGTCCCCACACGGGCGCACAGCACCGCGAGCAACTGCACTGGCAACGGACGAACCCCAGAACCCGCAGAGGTGAGAGACCGGTTCGTGACAGTACCCCCTCTTCTAAGGGTGGTCTCCGAACACCTTTGAACCTTATCAGGATTTTTGGAGAAGTATTTCTGTACCAGTCTTGGAGCATGAACATCTTCAGAAAAAACCCAGGATCTCTCCTCCGGACCGTAACCCTTCCAGTCGACCAAAAACTGTAAACGTCCATATCGGGAACGTGAGTCCACAATCTCTTTAACTTCAAATTCCTCATCCTGCAAAGAGTGAACTTTATGAGATTTGGACTGGGTAGTACGGAATTTATTGAGAATCAAAGGTTTCAATAAAGATGTGTGAAAGGCGTTAGGAATTCTCAAAGACGGTGGCAACTTGACTTTGTATGACACAGGGTTGAGTAACTTTACAATGGGAAATGGACCAATAAACTTGGGAGCAAATTTCTTAGAAGGAACTTTGAACCTGAGATTGCGCGTAGAAATCCAAACTTGGTCTCCCACCTTGTAATTCGGTACAGCTTTACGTTTTCTATCTGCAAAAGATTTATAACGAGCGGAAGTTTTGACCAACGACTTACGCACACAACTCCAGATTCTAGATAGACGTTGAAGCTCTTGATCTGCTGCTGGAACCTCTAGGGCTGGCAATGGATGGAACTCTGGCACACGAGGATGAAAGCCGAAGTTAATATAAAAGGGCGTAGATTCTGAAGCCGAATGGAAGAGATTATTATGAGCAAATTCTGCCAATGGAAGATAATCAACCCAGTCATCCTGTGAGGACGATATATATAGCCGGAGAAATGTTTCAAGCTCTTGGTTTACTCTCTCAGTTTGTCCATCTGTCTGAGGATGATATGCAGAAGAAAAATTCAACTTGACATTTAAAGATGAACAAAGCGACCTCCAAAACTTGGCCACAAATTGTGTTCCCCGATCAGAGATGATCTCTCGAGGAAGGCCATGCAACTTGAAGATTTCAGAGATGAACAATCTGGCTAGTAAAGGGGCTGATGGTAACCCAGTTAATGGAATGAAATGTGCCATTTTCGAAAATCGATCCACTATCACCCAAATGGTATTTCGCCCTTTTGATGGAGGTAGATCGGTCACGAAATCCATTGAGATATGAGTCCATGGTTGTTTGGGTATGGATAATGGATGTAATAAACCTGGTGGAGAACTTCTTGGACTCTTATGTTGGGCACATTTAGGACATGCTGCTATAAACTCTTGGACATCGGCTTTGAGACGTGGCCACCAATAAGACTGTTGAATAAATTTGAGAGTCTTTAGAACCCCAGGATGACCCATGAAGGATGAGGAGTGAGCCCAGGTAAGCAGCCGTTTACGAAGATTTGTGGCGACAAAGGTCTTGCCAGGCGGAGGAACTGGAGAGGTTTGAGTCATTAAAAAGGACGTAGGATTCACAATGGCTTGATTCGTGGTAGCATCATTTAATTCAGAAGAAGCAAAGGACCGAGAAAGGGCATCTGCCTTTTTGTTCTGAGACCCTGGTCGATAGGTGAGCTTGAAATTGAATCGTGTGAAGAAAAGCGCCCATCTAGCTTGTCGTGGATTCAAGCACTGAGCTGACTGCAGATATAGAAGATTCTTATGATCAGTATAAACTGTAATGCGATGTTGTGCTCCTTCTAGAAGGTATCTCCACTCCTCAAATGCCAACCTGATGGCAAGTAATTCTTGCTCACCGATTGCATAATTACGTTCGGCCGGGAGGAACTTACGGGAGAAATATCCGCAGGGATGGACCTTTTTATCTTCAAAGACTTGTGACAACACAGCTCCTACTGCTTCTGTAGATGCATCCACCTCTAGTAGAAAGGGACGATTCAAATCAGGCTGTCGAAGAATGGGGGCTGACACAAAAGGCTTGCTTTAAATCAGAGAAGGCTTTGATTGCTTCAGAAGACCAGTTCGTAGGATTTGCTCCCTTGCAAGTTAGGGCTGTAATGGGAGCAGCTAACGTAGAATAATTCTTAATGAATCTCCTATAGAAATTAGCAAAGCCAAGAAATCGCTGAATCCCCTTGAGAGTCGTAGGAGTGGTCCAATCTCGGATAGCTTGTACCTTACCGGGATCCATACATAGCTCTGATCCAGAAATGATGTAACCAAGGAACGGTATGGAAGATACTTCAAAGGTGCACTTCTCTAACTTACAATAAAGTTGATTTTTCCTCAGACGTGTCAGTACCTCTTTAACTTGGTGACGGTGAGACTTTAGATCCTTAGAGAATATTAGGATATCATCCAGGTACACTACTAGACACTTGTAGAGAAGATCACGAAAAAGTTCATTCACATAGCTTTGAAAAACTGCAGGTGCATTACAAAGACCAAAAGGCATTACAAGGTATTCGTAATGCCCATCCCGGGTATTAAAAGCAGCCTTCCACTCGTCCCCTGCCCGGATGCGGATTAAATTGTAGGCCCCTCGGAGATCCAATTTTGTAAACACAGTAGCTCCCTTTACCCGATCAAATAATTCTGGAATTAAGGGTAATGGGTACTTGTTTTTCACAGTGATCTCATTGAGTCCACGGTAATCTATGCATGGTCGTAACCCACCGTCCTTCTTCTTAACGAAAAAGAATCCGGCTCCTGCAGGTGAAGAAGATGGTCTGATAAATCCTTTGGTTAGATTTTCCTGTATATAATCAGACATAGCTTGCGTCTCTGGGATGGATAGTGGATAAATTCGTCCCCTAGGAGGGGTTTTGCCTGGAACCAAGACGATTGGGCAGTCCCATTCGCGATGAGGAGGTAGAGAGTCTGCTGCTTGTTTACTGAAAACATCCGCAAAGGATTGATACACCGGAGGTAGGTCGGGAAAGCTAATTGACCGGAGAGGTACAATTGAGGCTTAACAGTCCTTGGTACAAGATTTACCCCACGAAAGGACTTCCATGGTTTGCCAATTAAGTTGAGGATTATGTTTCTGCAGCCAAGGTAAACCAAGTATCACATCTTGAGAGGCTTTGGGAATCACGTAGAAGGAGATGTATTCGGAATGGAGCACACCGACTTTCATCCTGAGACATACGGTTCGATGAGTAATTATACCATCTGGAATTCGACTTCCATCCACTGCTGTAACAGCAACTGCTGCTTCCAGAGGCATGGTTTGAACTTTAGACCGTAAGACAAAGGCTGAGGAGATGAAGTTCTCGGCTGCCCCGGAATCTAGGAGAGCTGAAACTTTCACTGTAGAACTTGGAACTTCTAATTGAATAGACAAGGTCGGCTCTTTCCCAGAACGTGATTCTAAAGTAACTCCTAGCTTAACCTCTCTAGAATAAGCTAGGAGCGAGAGTTTCCCGGTCGGAGTTTGCAGAATTTAACTAAATGTTCGGAGGACCCACAGTACATGCAGAGGTTACCCTGTCGACGACGAAGTCGTTCCTCCTCTGTGAGGCGAGAGCGCCCACTCTGCATAGGTTCTCCTGTCGTTACCGGAGACTGTGATGAAGAATCTTGTCGAGGCCTAGGATGATAACGTGGACTGGATCGCTCTGCCCTGGATTTCTCTAAACATCGCTCCCTGTAGCGTAGGTCAAGTTTGTTACAGAGAGAACTCAATTCATCAAGTTTAGTTGGCACATCCCGGATAGTTAAATCATCCTTGATTCTCTCTGAAAGTCCATTCCAAAACGCGGCGATCAGGGCCTCCTCATTCCAGTTTAACTCTGAAGACAACGTGCGAAACTGAATAATATATTGACTGACAGGACGTAAACCTTGACGTAGACGGAGAATCTCCAAAGATGCTGAGGTGGTCCTGCCTGGTTCGTCAAAGATTCTCCGGAAGGATGATACGAACTCCTTGTAATTAGAGAGGATAGGATCACCTCTTTCCCATAATGGTGATGCCCACTCCAGAGCCTGACCGGAGAGGAGGGCAATAATATATGCAACCTTAGAACGAGCTGATGGGAAACTGGCGGACAGCAGTTCAAACTGGATCTCGCATTGATTCAGGAATCCTCTGCAAAGTTTTGGAGTTCCGTCAAACTTACTCGGAGAGGGTAACTGCAAGCGGGACGTAGGCAGCGTCACAGGAGAAGCTGTAGTGGTAACTGGGACAACCGGAGTTGGAATCTGGACTTGAGACGTTTTACTAGCCGTATGAAGAGTCTCTAAACGGTCTGCCATAGTTTGCATAAACTGCACTATTTGTATCTGTATAGACTCCTGGTTTTCCAGACGGGAAAGGATATCTGACGTAGCACCGCCTCCTGCAAATTGGTCACTTGACGGATCCATGTGGCCAGTGCTTACTGTCAGGTCCGGGTGTTTTTGTGAATCCGTTAACCCGGGACCAACCACAGGTGTAGGTGCTGGGGTATGAAGAAAGCAGGGAGGACGAAGAAAGTTCAGTTTCATATATTTATTAAAAATAACAATTCAGTAAAGAGTTAAATGACAAGTTGTTAATCATCATATTATACTGAAGTATTGCAGGAATGGCAGAAATAATATGCAGGATAAATCTCAAAAACAAATAAAAGAAATGTTCATGGAACTGTATATAAAACAAGCTGATGAATAAATGTTGAATTGTCCAAATATAAACAAGCTTTGATGCTGAACGGCAGAATGTGTTTAACTGGGTAATGCAGACATGAAGAAATAACTGTAAGGATTTGCAATGAAGTTTTGAGAGTTAACTGAGAGGCTGTGAAGAATTATCCTTGTTATGGTAACATAGAAAATAAAAGTACTGAATTGGGTTACTTGCGGGTTCCGGAGATCACTGTGAAAACTGTAGCAGATGACAAGGTGATGAACGGGTTAAATGCAGAGTAGAACAAACGAACAGCTGAGGGTAGTGGAATCCTCCAAACTTTGTATGGTTGAAGGCAGGCAGACAAGGTAACCTCATGCAAGACTCTGGGAATCCAACTGTTTCCAGTAGGTGTGCAATTAACTGACAGCACAGCGGAGAGCCGGTGGATCTTTGGCAGTGAAGGCTGCAGACGGACCTCTGGGAATGGAGGCGATATCTGGACCACGGGAATCACACAGGAATGCACGGAGAGAGCTCAGAGCTAGAGCACAGCGTTGATACAACAAAGCACTGGCCCAGAGTAACATAATCCCAGCCTACTTAAAGGCAGCACAAGCACGGGATTGGCTTACACCTGCCCACAGGTGTTTTCACAAGTGCTCTGTATTACCTATTTGGTCTCCAACATGGCCACCTCCTATACAGCAGACACACCGCAGTGCCTTAGGCCATTTGGTCCCCGCACTCTCAGTTCCCAGAATCTGCATTACCTGTGCCACTGATCACGCCGCGTCCCCACACGGGCGCACAGCATCGCGAGCAACCGCACTGGCAACGGACGAACCCCAGAACCCGCAGAGGTGAGAGACCGGTTCGTGACATCAGTACAGAAGAAAGATGAGAAGTTACAGTGTACAATAGTAACCTTCAAACATAAGCGCAGTTGTAACGTATGTATAATAATAAACAACGGCAAACAGTTGTCAAGAGTCAACAACGGTTACATAAAATTCGGAGAAAAACGTCTAAAACATCCAATGAAGAAACATACGTAAATGTAAGAGAACCAAGTATAAATCTGATGAAAGAAAAGACAGTATGGTGAAGAGAGGAGAAAGGGGAAAAAGATTGGGATTTGAGGGTGAAGAGTGAGGGATGGGAAGGGTCCCCTGACGGATCGGGTAATAGGAAGGGAGCACGCAAAAAAAAAAAGGAGACAAACATGCAGGTGCTTACAGATCCAGGACTGTAATTAATCAAGACCTGGGAGAGGAGCATTATGAAATCTAAACCAGGGGAGCCAAATGGAGTGGAATTGTTTTACTGTGTTGTTTTGTAGACTCGTGATGTATTCCATTTTGTTAACGAACCATATTCTATTTATGAGTTCCTGACTACTTGGTGCATCAGGGAGTTTCCAGTGATGGGCAATTTGATATCTGGCGGCACAAGACACATGAAGAACCAGTTTGTTGGAATCCTTAGAGGCATGGTCTATAGGAGCACAATGCAGTAGGTTAACAGGAGAGAGGCGCTCAGAGAGGTCAACCAAGTGGGCTAGAAGGCGTCGAACCATGTTCCAATAGTGTGTAATCATGGGGCAAGTCCTCCACACATGATAAAAAGAACCTATTTGTCCGCAATTTCTCCAACACAGGTCAGAGGTGTTAGGGTAGATGCGGTGCAGTCGCTCCGGTACCAGATACCATCGCGTGTAAACTTTGTAAGAGTTCTCACGTATGGTAACACTAATAGAGCATTTAGATACCGCTGAACGAATTGTATCCCAAACCTCCACCTCTAGGTGTCGCCCAATATCTGTTTCCCAGGCTCGTTCGTGAGTCTCCAGAGGGGGAGATTCCAATGCCAGAACAGATTTGTAGAGAACAGAGATTGCGCCTCTGTCAGTAGGGTTATGCAAGCATAATCTTTCCATGATGGAAGGAACAGGTAGTGGGTATGTAAGGCGCAGTGAGTGAATAAAATGACGGATTTGCAAGTACTGAAAGTGTAGGGAATTAGGGATACCATGCTTGTCCTGCAATTCAGCAAATGATCGGATAGCATGAGTGCTTGTGATGTGACAAACTCTAGAAATGCCCGCTGAGATCCAGGGGAGAGCCATTGCGGGGGAAAGCCCCGGGGCGAAGGCGGGATTATTCCAAAGGGGAGTAAGGAGAGATGGGTTCGAAGACAGCTTTAGTTTAGTGTCGAGAGATTTCCAACAGCGAAGCGTCAATTCGAATGTAGGTGAAGGAGAGTGGAATTGTGGATAAAGCTTATGTGGTAACCAAGGCAGAAAGGAAATCGAGTGGATACCTATTAAATCACTCTCCAGATCAACCCATCTCTTAGTGTGTCGCGGGGCATGCAAGGCTAGTAGTTGACTTAACCGAGTAGCATGAAAGCGCTGAAGGATGGGAATCCCGAGACCCCCATTATGGGAGTGTTTAGCTAATACATCACGCCTAATTCGTGGCTTTTTGTGGTTCCAAATAAATTCACAAAATGTAGTTTGAAGGGTGTGAAGAGTGTGTGAGGGAATTTGAATGGGAAGGGTTTGAAACAAATACAAAAGCTTGGGAAGCGCGTTCATTTTTATGGCGTTGATACGACCAGTCCATGACAGAAAATAGGATTCCCAGCACTGAAGGTCCTGGAGAATTGATTTGAAAAGAGGGGGATAATTAGTGCGGTAAAGAGAATCATAAGATTTAGTCAGGTGAACTCCTAAATATATAAGCGAGTGTTTACACCAAGAGAAGTCAAAATTCAACTGCAATAGGGTTTTAGTGGACCCAGGGATGTGAAGAGGTAAAGCTTCAGATTTTGATTGATTAATTTGTACCCCGAAAGATTACCGTAAATTGAAAGTTCATGGAATAGGTTAGGGAGAGAAATGAGCGGATTAGTTAGAGTAAGGAGTATATCGTCGGCAAATAGAGACAAGGTGTATTGGGAGCGGTTCACAGAGATACCACTAATGTCCTGGTTGGCCCGTATGCAGTTTGCGAGAGGTTCAATTATGAGTGCAAAAATGAGGGGGGATAGCGGACACCCCTGTCTAGTCCCATTAGTAATTGGAAAAGATTCAGATAAAAGGCCATTAGTGAGTACCCTAGCCGAGGGATTGTGGTACAGAGATTGTATGGCTTGAAGAAATTTCCCTCGAAAACCAAAATGTTGCAGAGTCTGGAGCATAACTGGCCAGGAGACCCTATCAAAGGCTTTCTCCACGTCCAGGGCAAGCACCAGGGAAGGAATTCTATGAACATTGATATAATGAATAATATCAATAGTGCGTCTAGTGTTGTCTAGTGCCTGTCTGAACGGGACAAAACCCACTTGATCCAGGTGGATCAGGGAGGGGAGTATCGGATTGAGCCTATTTGCCAAAATTTTTGCAAAAAGTTTTAGGTCCGAGTTCAAAAGCAATATGGGTCGATAGTTAGATGAAAGTTGCAGGTCTTTGTTGGGTTTCGGGAAATCGTGGCCGTAGTAGTTTGGGAATGAAAAGGGGTGCCCTCAAGAATAAGATTAAATACAGTGGATAGATGAGGGATTAAAGAGGATTGAAAGGTTTTATAGTACGACATAGGGAAGCCATCCAGACCTGGCGCCTTTGAGGGCTTTTGCGTCTGAAGAGCTAGATGTATTTCTTCCTCAGTTATGGGTCTATCTAGATCAAGAGATGTCTGTGAATCTATATGAGGGAGATTACAGGAAGATAGGTAAGCGGAGGTTAACAGGTCAAGAGAAGCCGTCGGGGCTGAGGAGCCTGAGAGATTGTAGAGCCTATCATAATATTCTTTAAACAAAGCGTTAATAGTGACCGGATTATATTGCAAAGACCCTGACACGTCCTTAATAGCTGAAATGGCCGTCAATGCTCTCCGAGCTTTCAATCTATTGGCTAGTAGGGTATCTGCCTTGTTTCTTTTTTCAAAAAAATCTCTGTTTAAGCCAACGGAGAGCCTTCTCGGTCTTCTCAGAAAGAAGGGCGTTAAGAGCAGCCCTTGCTGTTGTAAGTTGAGTGTAAAGAGCATGTGAGGGGCGTTGTTTATGATGAGTTTCCAGGGAGCGGACCTCCTCCGTGAGAGAAGCCAACTTAAGCTTATGCTCCCTATTCCTATGGGAGGCATAACTGATGATGTGGCCCCTGATAACTGCTTTATGGGCTTCCCACACATGGAGTACATGAGGAATCGGAGACATTCAGCGAGAAATAGTCAGTAATAGCAGAGGTAATCTTTTCTTGGAACTGTGGAATTTTCAGCAGAGTTTCGTTTAAACGCCAGGAAGGGCACGATGTATGCGTGTCTAAGAAGTCAAAAGTGGCAGTTAGAACGGAATGGTCCGACCATGTGTTAGTAACAATAGAAGAACCCGAGATATGTTTCGAGGCCAAGGTACAGCAGAGAAAAATGTCTATACGGGAGTAAGATTGATGCGGTGGTGAGTAGAAAGTGTAGTCTCTGGATGAGGGGTTTAAGGCTCGCCAAACGTCAAAGAGGCCAGATTCTTTAAGATGTCGGTTTAATGAGTGTCTCGAGGCGACGTGTTGCATGTTGGGAGGGGAGGAGGACCTGTCCAAATGTTTATCTAGTACAGCATTGAAATCTCCCCCTAGTATCAAATAGCCCTTCCGAATTTTGTTCAGAGTAGAAAAAAAAGAGTTAAAGAAGGAGGGTTGGCCAGAGTTAGGGGCATAAACATTGGCAATTGTACAATCCAAATATCCCAGTTTGCCAGTTAGAATGATATACCGGCCACTAGAATCATTATGGGCAGAATGGAGAGTAAATGGGACTTTACTATTAATCATGATCGCCACCCTGTTGTGTTTAGATGGGCCTGATGAATAGTGAACATTGGGGTATCTCCTAGAGATTAGCGTGGGATGGGAGGGAGCTTTAAAATGAGTCTCCTGAATGAATGCGATCCCTGCTTTAAGAGTACGCGGAGAGCTAAACAAAGAGGAACGCTTCTGCGGGGTATTTAATCCCTTGACATTCATAGAGACCAAAACTAGGGGCATTGTGGAGGGAGATGAAAGAGAGAGTTTTAAAAAAAACAAAAAGCTACTAAAATACATAAATATATATATGTATATATGAAGCGATCCGTCAGGGGCAACAGAGAGAAAAAGAAGAAGAACAGGGGGTGGTGGTGGTGTGGGGGGGGGGGATCTGCGTGGAAATTCCTCACGGAAAATATACACAAAGTTTAGGCCCTGGCGGCCTTAAATGAGGAAGTACCAGATATTTTCCGTACTTCCTCAGGGGGAAGAGGGAGGAGGGTATTGAGGGGTCGAGCCTAGTATTGACAGTGCAAGAGTAGAGAATGTGAGGAGAAAAGTAACAGAGAAGAGGGTCTAGACCCTCCAGTGGTTCCGTGGACAGAACGCTATGAACAGAGGCCGAAAAATGGACGCCATAAAAATCAGAAAATTTTAGCAGGAGGACAGGAATATACTAGGAATCCAACAATAGGAAAAAAAAATACGTTTAACTCTACCATAAAAAGACATAAACATCAACATACAAACCACATCAATAGGAATAAGGGTGAGGAGGCACTAAGAATTGCGTTGGGATGCCCCTGAGCAGGCCGGACGACCAATCCCCAGAGTGTACTATTAGGAAATCTAGTATTACAGGATGTGAGAGCTGGGAGGTCCCCAGCTCGTCCGAGGCATCCACAAGGGGATATACCAACAGGGGGGAAAATAACACATGTTGAAGTTTGCAGAGGCAATAGTATGGGTGAGTAATAAACTCTAGGCAAAAACCACATTACAAGAGGGTGAGCCTAGTGGGGAGAAAATAAATCCAGGCCGTTGTACACGTAAAGTATAGTGCTAATCACGGTGTGGAATACAGTATAACCTTCTGTCTAATGCCCTAGGAGAGTAGGAGGGAGAAAGAAAAAAAAACAAAAACACACATGCTACAAAATGGGGGGAGAGGATTGTCAACATAGAGCACCTGGAAAAATACGTCAAACAGTATACATTGCCTATTAGGGGGCAAACAAACGTTGAACACAATCTGCCTAAACTCGTGAATCAGAGCAGCGTGGCACAGGCTTGCAGTGTCTGGAACAAAGTCCTGAGAGGGATATTCTTATTAAGTGACAAGACAGATTCAGAGTTAGTCCATTGAAGAGGCGGAAGTTGGCTTAGGCGCGGGGTCTGAATCTTCCAACTGCATCAGGAAGTCTCTGCCTTCTCTCAGGTCTCTGATAACAATCATTTTACCATGAAGATCGACCAGGAGTTTAAAAGGAAATCCCCAGCGATAGCGAATACCACGCGTGCGAAGAGCACCAGTCAAATCTCTAAGCTCCCTCCTTTTGATGATCGTAAGGGGGGCCAGGTCTTGGTAGAATTGCAGCTTGGCAGATTCAAAGAGAATGTGGGGTTTGCCCCTAGTTGGATTGAGAACCAGTTCCTTATCTTTAAAGCTGAGAAAACGTAAAATGACATCCCGAGGGGGCTCACCATCATGTGGTTTAGGTCGTAGAGCCCTATGCGCTCTTTCCAAAGGCAATTCCCGGGTTCCAAGGTCTGGTATAAGAAAAAAGAACAGTTTATGTAGATAGGCCTCCAGGTCTTGTGGGGAGACGGACTCCGGAATATTCTGTATCCGGAGGTTATTTCTCCTTTCCCGATTCTCCAGGTCCTCATTTTTAGTACTTAAATCGGACAAGTCCTGGATAATATGGTCAATGTCTCTGGTAGTCTCGTTCTGTACTTTTTGGAGAGAGTCCTGGCGGGATTCCAGTTTCGTGGTCCTGGAAGACGGTGAGGATAAGTCCGATCTAATAGAGGTGACCGCTTTGTCCAGCTTGGTCTCCATAGAATCCTTGAAATCCATTATAAGGGACCGCAGGGCCATAATTTCGTCCTTGGTAGCAGGGACAGGTGAATAAAGCGAGTCATCCTTATCCGGCTGTGAAAAGCGAGGCGAGGGAGGATCTTGTGATGAAGACAATTTATCAGTTTTATCATTTTTGGAAAAATGTTGGGAAATGTCACCTCGTGCCCGAGTTTTAGTAGCAGTGTTGGATTTACTCATGGTGAGACTCTGTGTGAGGGTCAAGTACACAAAAAATCAGACAGATGCAAAGGCAGGTGGATTCAAAAAAATATATATATTAAATAAAATAAAAAAATATAAAAATAAATAAAAATAAAATTACTTATAAAAGCAATCAGAAGGCCCAAAAAGATATACCACTGGAGGGCAGGACACAGGTCCTGTCAGTGAGACATGGGTGGCGCAGTCAACCTCGTATGGAACTTCGAGCAAAGGTCAGCGAGTGGTCACGTTCCCCGGGGTTAGTAGGTAATCACACCGCAGCGGCTAGGAGTACACACTGCCGGATCAGCTAGAGTTACGAGTGTGGCTGTGGAGGTGGATGCTACAGCATTATTTGTACGTCCAGGTTATCGGAATCAGCCGTGGTGTGTGTGCCGCCAGAGCTGGGGAAACAGGGAAGGCAGCGGAACCACCGGGTGGCAGCAGGAGGGCCTCCCAGCGGGACCGCCAGCGCAAGGCGACGGCTCCTCACACCACCCAGGACCCCACAGTGCCGGTCCCGGTGACCCCCGGCAATAAAGTGAAGTCCAGGGCACCACCCACAGCTAAACCGTGGGAAGTAGCAGCAGATGCCAAAAGGAGCCACACTGGGCAAGCACCTGAAACACTGGTGTGGGAGAAAGGCAGCACTCTCTCACCTTATCCCACTGTCAGCAAGCCTGGCTGGGCACTCAAAGCAGTTCTCAGCAGCGTGCACTATGTTCAGCAGCGTCTGCCCACAACCAAGATGGCCACCACCATCAAGGAAAGGAGCTCAGCTGCCAGTCTTCCTCCGGAGCCGGTGCCCGGGAGCAGCAAGGAGAAGATGCCACCCCACCTTTCAGAGCATGCAGCAGCGGAGATCCAATGTGGTCCCGGCGCCGAGTGCCGCTCCGTCCACCCGCGATTGCGGTCACGAGGCTCCGCCGTCCACCACTGCCGGGAGTTAGAGAAGCCGGATCCTGGACGTCACAGCCGCCCGCCCGCACCAAGTAGGCCGCAACCCGCAGGGACAGATCCCTCCGTCCCCCGACTCCGCGACCACGTCCGGCACAGGCAGCAAGGGACCCCACAGGGGGATAGGGCACAGTGCTGCTGTTGGGGCTTAGAAGAAGGGGTAAAACCCGGGTTGTGAGGTCGGGGAAACAGGAGCCCTCACAGCGTGCGACCACTCGGCTTCCAATCCAGGCCACGCCCCTGGAGTGGGTATGTTTTTATTAGAAAAATTGCAACAACAAAACAATCATCAAACATGAAAAAAAATAACTTACATATACAAGGCTGACACCAACCAAATGCCATGCTTAAGTAATATTGTCCAAAGTCTTAAGTCCGACTATGATGGCATGATATGTCAGATTAGTGTATGGAAAAGCAATGCCAAATAAACTCAAAAGTCCATAACACTGGCAAGATTAATAACAGTTCGTCAATAAGGCAATCAACACTAAAATATAGAGCAATATGTACAAAATCAAGCCTCAACACACAACAAACCCCAAACATCACAAACATAGAGAAAGTGAGGTGAGCTTATAGTCGTATGTTAAAACCATAGCATACAAAACCATATAACACAAAATCTACAGGGGGTGAAAGGAAAGAAAGCCAGAAGAATGGAAGGAAGGAAAGACTTCAGCCACCCACTCAAGGGGGTCTCAAATGGCGCCAAACCCTGGACCAACTGACGGCATCTATCCTCCCTCGATCTATATCCATCATTCTCTTTACCTCGTGAAGAATCATACCAACCACCTCAATACAGGGAAGGACTAACCTTCTAAGGGACACTAAACACTGTGCACTCCAAGTGTGGTACCTGACTGCTAAACTAACTAAGTAAACGGTGACTAAATCAAACTTTCCAAACCTCCTTTTGAACGCCCCATATGCCCACTCAGGGTAACTAAGCCCCGAAAGGCACGGAAGGCGTAAAGCGGCCGAAACGGCTTTGTAAACTTTTACATTAAAGGTACACTCGAGCAAGAAGTGGTCCACAGTCTCCACCACTCCAGGACATTCCTCACGTGGGCAATCACGATCACTGGCACCTCGAAACCCGATCTTCCCCCTAACATAAAGCTTCCCTTGAAAAAGAAGCCAGGCGATGTCCCTGAACTTCAACAACGATCCTCCGAGAATTAATCAGATTCAATCCAGCTGAGTACACATCGCCCGGGCAGTCCTTTAGTGATGGCTGGGCATAAAAATGAGATCGCAAAATGCTCCTCTCCAGCTCCCTTCTAGAGAAGCTTTTGACTTCACTCACTAAAATTCCCCATAGCCTTGTCACCTTCAAGCACGAGATGACGTAGATCGGGAGGTATCCGCGTCTATCAACTCGAAGGCTTCTCACCCGACCGCCATCTATCCATGACCTGAGAAAGCCTTCTACCCACCGAGGGGGAGCCTCCAAAAAAAGACTCCCAAGATTTAACTTTACAAAAGTGAATGTGAAAAACACCACAGGGTTGACTATACCAAGTCCACCCTCTGCCCTCGGTCTGTAGGTGATGCCTCTCTTAACGAGATTCATCCTGTTCCCCCTCAACAACAGGAAGAACAAGGAATAAATCCTGGACCCCAAAGACTGAGGCAAACAGCACACATAACTGACATAAAGAAACACCGGGACCAGGTAAGTCTTACACAGGTCAACCCTTTCCCTGAGAGAAAGTTTCCATCTTCTCCAGCTCTCTACTTTATGGGCAGCAACTTCCAGCTTACTCACCCAATTTAGAGTGGTATAATCACCACGACTAAACCGAATCCCTAAGATTTTGATTGACGAACTGGCCCGGGGAAGGCTGTCCGGAAGGCTGAACTCCTCACCTTCCTCCCCCATCCAGAAAGCTTCACATTTGTCTTGGTTTATCATGGAGCACGAGGCCCCAGAGTACTCGCAGATAAGGTGTTCCATATCACGTGCCTCAGTCGCGGACGACACGACAATCATGACGTCATCTGCATAGGCCACCACCTTCAGCGGACACTCCGGCCCCAATTGCACCCCCTCCAGTGCACCACTTTCAACCCTCCTGACGAAATGGTCGATTTCGAGCACATACAGAAGGGAGCTCAAAGGACAACCCTGACGGACACCGGAGTTAACCGCGAAGGCAGGACCTACCCAACCATTGACAAGCAGGAAGCTCTCAGCCTGATTGTAAATAACGCAAACCCAATCCACCATCCTCACTGGAAGTCCATACCTTTCAAGTAAGGCCCACAGGTACTCATGATTGACTCTATCGAAAGCCTTAGACTGATCCAATGCCAGCAAATACTTTCCCCACTTCTCAGCATGACACCGCTCCACAGCCTCACGGACACCAAGGACAGCACTAAAGGTGCTACGGCCTTTCACGGTACCATGCTGAGAAGAGGAAAGCAACAGCCCGGAAACTTCCATCAGCCTATTGAAGAGCACCTTTGCCAAAATCTTCCTGTCTGTATTGAGAAGATCGATGGGGCGCCAGTTCTCAATACGAGATGAATCCTTACCTTTGGACAATAATATGAGGGCGGATAACCTCATGGAGGGAGGGAGCAAACCCTCAGCCAGGCTCTCATTAAAAACCTCCACAAGATGAGGAACCAAGAGGTCCGAAAATGGCTTAAAAAATTCAGATGTTAAGCCATCCGGGCCTGGAGATTTCTTTATAGACAAACCGTCTATGGCCTTCCCGACCTCCTCCGCCATCACATCATCTCCCAAAGAGTCAAAAGAGGCATCAAGGCCCCCGAGCCCAGGTGTCTCCCTAAGAAACCTTTCCATCCTTTCTCTGATGAGTGGCTGCTCGGACAAAAGATCGGAGTAATAGGATTTGATGACCCCCAGAATGCCCGCCCTATCCTCACGAAGGACACCCAGAGAATCAACCAAACCCCGTACCTCCTTCAGATCTACCGACTTTCTACAATTCTGACAGGGATCAAGCGAGTGGTAAGCTCCATAATTCCTCTCCAAAATCAAGGAAGCCATGCGACTGTATTGATATTCCCTCATCTGAGCCTTCACTCGGGAGATCTCCCCACTATCTCCACGCTCAGAGATCCAGAAATCAAGTTTCCTTCGCAAGTAATAGTAGGTATTTTATTTTCTCAAGTTTTTCCAGGCTACCAGCCTACGGAAAGAACCCCCGAGTACACTTTTTACACTCCTCCCACCACTCGGCTCTACTCCAACCTGCGTCCAAAAGAGTCTCCTGTAGTTGAAAGAAATCTCTAAAGGACTGTCTCACTTCTCCTCCTCCAGGAGCCCCGAATTCAACCGCCATAGACCCCGCCCTTTCTGAGGGGTTTCTGAAACATTCAAAGCGAAACTCAGAATACAGTGATCGGAGAACTCTACTAACTTCACCTCAGAAGGCAAAGTTTTCGCGGACTCCTTAACAAAAAACCTATCTATCCTAGACCTACAATTACCACTATAGAAGGTGTAACCCGTGAGGTCTGGAAAATGGCGAACGTGCACATCAACCAGACTGGCCTCCCTAGTCATGCTAACTAAAAAATTGAAATCATAACCCAGGGTTGTCTTTGTGCCCCCCCTGTCTTTTGGCCTAGTGACAGCGTTAAAATCGCCACCAAAGACAATCTGCCGGGCTGAAGAAAGAAACGGTTTTATCTCCGTGAAGAGACATCTCCTGTTCCTTGCGGACCGGGGCCCATAGATGTTAATTAGCCTTAGGTTCTGTCCCTTCAGGTTGATGTCCAAAACCATACACCTACCTACCTGTAACTCTACAATCCTGTGCACGGTTACCATGCCGGTAAAAAGTACCGCCACCCCACCGTACAGCTCGGCCGCAAGAGACCAGAAAGACGGTCCACGCCTCCATTCACGCTTTGCTCCATGAAGGACCGTCAGATCACCAATCCTGGACTCCTGCAAAAATAAAAAATCAGCCTTAATCGTGCTGAAAAAATCAAAGGCCATAAAACGAGCACATTCGGACAAAACGGAAGCCACATTAATCGTGGCACATCGTATAGGCTGGGGATCCTTGTTTCATTGGATTGTAAGGTAGGACCCATTCAGTCATTCACTTTCTCTTTGCTTGCCTACTTGACTCCTCATCGGAGCCATACCTTTTAAAACTAGTCCCCAAGGGAAGAGGATCATCCTCCCCAACATACACCTCCTCAGTATCACTCTCACCTGTAGCGGGAGAGACAGAGCGGTCCATGTCCCGAGCCTCCCCCAAAACAGCAGAAATATCTCGGCCCAAATCACCATAAGGAGGACCCGAATCAGGAGGCTCCACATCTGGAGAAGCGGGAAAAGACCTAGGATCCACAGGGACAGGGGGAGGATCCACAGGATCCTGGGGCAACGAGGAAAGGATTTGAGGGGTACAGGAAGGCATGGAGGAAAGATCCCCCACATCTTCCCCAACTGAACTCGGGAGGTTTACCATCAGTGTCTGGTATTACCACAGATCTAACTTTTGAAGACACATGACCAGAACTATCAACCTCATTACTTTTAATCCTTCTCTCACTCCTCCTACTCCCTTTCCCCTCCACCATGGATGCTACCTCCCCAAAGGAATTCTTAACAGAGGACCTCCTTCTTTGTTTCTTGGGTTTATCCTTTGGGACTTGGACAAGCTGCCCTTCAGATAAAATGATATCTCCATCCTCCATTTCAGACTCTTCCTCAGAGTTAAATTGAAATCTATTAGTACAAAAAATACCAGTGTCTGAACCCCTTCTTTTGGCCAACCTTTTGCTAAACTTAGATTCAACCACCTGAAAGCCATCCTTATCCACCTCAGCAGACACCTTCCTCACCACGCTGCTCTCCTTTACCACCGCCCGCACCACTTGCTCTTCCACAACCTCCCATTGCTCCTCCTCAAAAAGACGACCCATTTCCCTCTCTAGCTCCTCCCCCATAATCTCAAGGTTATGGGAGGCCTTGGGGCACCTGCTATAAGGGTGGTCTTCGCACCCACAAAGGTTACATGTAACGTTGCCACAATCCCTCGCCACGTGCCAAGTTTTACCACAGAGGGCACATTTCAGGACGGTGCAATCACTGCTTAGGTGACGAAAGTCTCCGCAGCGGTGGCACTGTCTAGGTTGACCAGGATAAAAGCATTGGATCCTGTCTCTTCCGATGAAAGCAGCAGAGCGGAACATGGCAAGGCACCTGACCGCTATGTCTAAGCCTGATCACAGCCAACCAGGCTCCACCCCATACACCTTTCGTGAAGTCAATCTTCACTAGGGGAGACAAGATGTCGCAATACCGACTCAACCAATAGCCAATATCTGCAACAGGGAGGGATTCATTCCTAACCAATACAGTCGCACAGACTCTATCCTGGCGAGTAACAGCCGCTGCTTTATAGCGACAATACGGCTCACACCCCTTCTTTAGCTCCCACTGTTCCCAGAACACCCGCAGCCCTTGGTAAGATATAAAACTAAGGTCATAGTCAGGGGTCTTCACAGGGTGGATGCAAGCAAAAAGGTCAGGGGCATGAAAACCTAATGAAAACACCATTTCCAGGAAATCCCCCTTAGAAGGGTGCTCCTCAACCCCTATCCACTTAAGTGAAACCACGTTGCAACGCTTACCAGCCTGATCAGAAGTTGGAAACACCTGTCACGATCCGGGTATCTGGACGCCATTACTTGCCTTTCAGATGTCTCCTGAGGCTGGCTCAGCATTCCAAAGCCGGATCTCATCTGTGTCCACATTCTGCATATCCCTCCTGTCACGCTGAGACGGTGTCACAGCGGCGCCATGTTTGAATCCTGCATGGCGGCTCCTGTCCTCTGCGGCCGGCGCCGCCATTACTGTTATGTTTCCACATGGTTTCCAAACCAGCTTTCCCTCCAAGTTCTAACATGGGTGCAGCCATGTTGGATCCAATCACATGTCTCAGTTCCACCAATCCACTGCCTCTGGAAATCTGCATAATTGCCCAGCCAATGCCTGCATTGCTGCAGGTATAAGTATCCTGTGCCTGGGCCAGGAAATCGTCAGTGCTTTGTTTGTCATACCTTGTTCCAGTCTCTCTCTCCTGTGGTTGTTTTTGGTTGTTTCTCCAGGTTCCAGCTCCTGTCTCCAGCATCCACTAAGAGACCCGCACCTGCCTACCATCCTGCGGTGCAGCCTGACTCTGCAGTCCTCCGTGGCTGATCCAGCTTCCAGCTTCCAGCTATTAACCCATCTGCTTCCAGCAGATTCCAGTATCCTTAAAGTGCCGGTGTTGTTCCAGCGGATTCCTACTTATCAGCAGTATCCACTACCACCGGTAACCATCCTTCAACTCCTCTGTTTCCACGCTCCCTAGCATCTTACAGTTTCCACTCCGTGTATCATCACCTGGCTGGTTCCATCCAGCATTCACTCAGTGACTTTATCACCTAGCTGATCCCACTCAGCATCCACTCCGTGTCTTACCACCTGGCTGGTTCTATCCAGCAAACACAACAGCTGATTCAAATTACCAGCTTCATCTATTCCATCTACTGGCATGTTCCTTGGTTATCTGCACTACTACAGCCAGGCCTGGTAAGGTTTTTCCATCAAGGACTTTAACAGCTGTTCTTAACCTACCAGTGCTCTGTTACACCTTCCATGGTCAAAGTGTTCCAGGAATATTATTTATTGCCACTGTCATCATTTGCTGTCTGTTGTTACACGGAGTTTGTCAATAAACTTTTAATTTACTTTTACCTGGTTGTCATGGTCACACCTTCGGGTTTCCTTTTAACACTTACATGTCCAGGGGTCTGATTAAACCTCCCCGGTTTAAGTTCCTCTCAGCCCCTACAACTGAGGCTTCCTCCTGTCAGCTAAAACCCTCAGTTGTGACAGTAAGCACTGACCATATGAATCCAGCCGGAGACCAGGATCAACCGATTAGGCCGATGCAAGAACTGGCAGCCTGACTTGAACATCAGGAGGCTGCACAAGGCCATATCATCTGCTGTCTCCAGGATCTCTCTACGCGGCTGGATGGGATTAAAACGACCCTCCGTGAACCTGACACGTCCGGTGCGTCCACCACAGTGACACCAGCTGTAACCCCACCCACCTTGCCCATTTCCATTCCACGTCTTCATCTTCCAACGCCAGCAAAATTTGACGGATCTCCAAGGTTCTGCAGGGGATTTCTCAACCAATGCGAAATCCATTTTGAGCTTCAACCTGGCAATTTCCCCAGTGACCGTACTAAAATTGCCTATATCATCTCCCTTCTCAGCGGCTCAGCCCTTGACTGGGCATCACCTTTATGGGAGAAGTCTGATCCCCTGCTGTCCTCCTATACTGACTTTGTGGCAACATTCAGGCGCATCTTCGACGAGCCAGGCCGGGTAACCTCTGCTTCATCTGAGATTCTCCGTTTATGCCAGGGAACACGTACTGTGGGACAGTATCTAATACAGTTCCAAATCCTGGCATCCGAACTGGCATGGAACGACGAGGCCCTGTATGCTGCATTCTGGCATGGCTTATCTGAGCGCATCAAGGATGAGTTAGCTACCAGAGACTTGCCCTCTAAGTTGGATGAGCTAATTTCATTATGCACGAAGGTTGATCTACGGTTCAGCGAAAGAGCAATTGAGCGGGGAAGGTCATCCACTCCAAAATCCTCTGCTCCTCCTCCTCGTCAACCGTCTCCGTCCGAAGATGAGCCCATGCAATTGGTCGTTCCCGTATCCCCTGCTGAGCGCCGAAGACGTCTTTCCGAGTTCCTCTGTCTCTACTGTGCAGCTCCGTCTCACGCAATCAATGCCTGTCCCAAACGTCCGGGACTTCAAGTCCTAGCTCGCCAAGGAGAGGGCCGGCTAGGAGTAATGCTCTCCTCTCCATCTCCTCGTGATTGTAATCTCCCAGTCTCGCTTCAAATTGCTCAACGTTACAGGAACGTCATTGCCCTCCTAGATTCCGGAGCAGCTGGGAATTTCATAACCGAAGCTTATGTTAATCGGTGGTCCCTACCCACTGAGAGACTTTCCTCGTCCATCTCCTTGACTGCCGTGGATGGCAGCAAGATATTTGACGCAGTTATTTCTCTAAGGACTCTACCAGTTCGTCTGAGAGTGGGAGTTCTTCATGCAGAATTTATTTCCTTCCTAGTGATTCCAAGAGCCACACATCCAGTGGTTTTGGGCCTTCCATGGCTCCGCCTCCACAATCCATCGATTGACTGGACGACTACGCAGATACTAGCATGGGGTCCCTCCTGTGCTGAGACCTGTTTGTCCAAAGTGCTTCCTGTTTGTTCTTCTTTCCCCAGGTCGTCTGATGTTCCACCTCCTCCATATCAAGACTACACGGACGTGTTCAGTAAAGCTTCTGCTGATATTCTTCCTCCTCATAGAGAATGGGACTGCCCAATTGATCTCATTCCAGGGAAGGTTCCACCTCGAGGCCGAACTTATCCGTTGTCTCTGCCTGAGACGCACTCCATGGAGGAGTACATCAAAGAGAACCTGGCGAAGGGTTTTATCCGACCTTCTTCTTCTCCAGCTGGCGCAGGCTTCTTCTTCGTTAAGAAGAAAGACGGTGGTCTGCGGCCGTGCATCGACTACAGAGGTCTGAACGACATTACCATCAAGAACCGGTATCCTTTACCCTTGATTACAGAGCTCTTCGATAGAGTCAGCGGAGCAACCATCTTTACAAAGTTGGATTTGAGGGGTGCCTACAATCTCATCTGGATCCGTGAGGGTGACGAGTGGAAGACCGCCTTTAACACCCGTGATGGACATTATGAGTACCTCGTCATGCCCTTCGGATTGAGCAATGCTCCAGCTGTCTTCCAGCATTTCATCAATGAGATCTTCAGAGACATCTTATACCGCCATGTCGTGGTATATCTAGATGATATCCTCATCTTTGCCAATAATCTAGAGGAACATCGTTTTTGGGTAAAGGAGGTTCTGTCCTGTCTCCGTGTCAATCATCTCTATTGCAAATTGGAGAAATGTGTTTTTGAAGTTAAATCCATTCCGTTTTTTAGGTTACATTGTGTCCGGTTCCGGACTAGAGATGGCTCCTGAGAAACTACAAGCAATTCAGAATTGTCCGATACCCTTAACCCTCAAAGGGGTCCAGAGGTTCTTAGGGTTCGCCAATTATTACAGAAAGTTTATACGAGACTTTTCCACCATTGTGGCGCCTATCACTGCATTAACCAAGAAGGGTGCTAACCCGTCCAAGTGGTCTGAAGAAGCTACGCAAGCTTTTCATCTCCTAAAGCAACGTTTCATCTCTGCACCAGTTCTGAAACAGCCCGACATCGACTCTCCTTTCATCTTAGAGGTGGATGCCTCCTCCGTTGGAGTAGGAGCGGTGTTATCCCAGAGGGCTAAAGATGGCCATCTACATCCTTGCAGTTTCTTCTCCCGGAAGTTCTCCCCAGCTGAGCGCAACTATGCCATTGGCGACCAGGAGTTGCTAGCCATCAAGCTCGCTCTAGAGGAGTGGAGATATCTGTTGGAGGGAGCTTGTCATTCAATTACTATACTTACCGACCACAAGAATCTTTTATATCTGAAAAGCGCACAATGTCTTAACCCTCGTCAGGCCAGATGGGCACTTTTCTTTTCCAGGTTCGACTTTAAACTCCAGTTCTGTCCGGGTTCTCAGAATCGCAAGACCGATGCCCTTTCCTGCTCATGGGAGCAAGAAAATGAGTCGGAGTCTGCGGACAAGCATCCTATTATTAATCCGTTGGCATTCTCCACGGTAGGGATGGACTCTACGCCTCCACCAGGGAAAAGTTTTGTGAAGCCGGTGTTAAGGAAGAAGCTCATGCATTGGGCCCATGCTTCCCGTTTTGCCGGACATACAGGCATTCAGAAAACCCTTGAATTTATTTCTAGGTCCTACTGGTGGCCAACTCTGAAGAAGGACGTCATGGAGTTTATTGCTTCTTGCCCGAAGTGTGCCCAACACAAAGTCTCCCGCCAGTCGCATGCAGGGCAACTGGTTCCATTATCTGTTCCCCGTCGACCGTGGACCCATTTGTCGATGGACTTTGTTACAGACCTGCCTATGTGCAACAAGTTTAATACCATCTGGGTGGTAGTTGACCGGTTCACCAAGATGGCACATTTCATACCCCTCACCGATCTTCCGTCAGCTTCCAAGTTGGCTCAAGTGTTTATCCAAGAGATCTTCCGACTTCACGGTCTTCTTGAAGAGATCATCTCCGATCGTGGAGTACAATTCGTAGCCAAATGTTGGCGAAGTTTGTGTCAAGCCCTCCAAGTCAAGTTAAAATTTTCTACAGCTTACCATCCTCAGACCAATGGTCAGACCGAGAGGGTGAATCAGTGTCACGATCCGGGTATCTGGACGCCATTACTTGCCTTTCAGATGTCTCCTGAGGCTGGCTCAGCGTTCCAGGGCCGGATTTCATCTGTAATACTGATGTCCACATTCTGCTTCCCACTCCTGTCATCCTGAGACGCTGTCACAGCGGCGCCATGTTTACTTCCTGAATGGCGTCTCCTGTCCTCCGCGGCCTCCGCCGCCGTTCCTGTGTTTCCGTATACAGGATATCAGAGTGGCGCCTCATGCCAGCCGCGGCCTCCGCTGTTGTCCGCGTGGTTCTAGTATGCAGTCATCAGTCTGGCGTCTCCTGTCCTCTGCGGCCGGTGCCGCCATTGCTGCTAAGTTCTCACATGGAATACCAAACCAACTTTCCCTCCAAGTGACTACATGGGCGCAGCCATGTTGGATTCTGTCACCTGTTCAATTCCCACCAATCCGTTGCTCCATTGTAATCTGCATAATTGCCTAGCCAATCCCTTCCTTGCTGCAGGTATAAGTATTCTGTGCCTGAGCAAGGAAGGCGTCAGTGCTTTGGTTGTCAAACCTAGTTCCAGTCTGTCTCTCTCCTGTGGTTGTTTTCCAGGTTCCAGTTCCTGTCTCCAAGCTTTCACTAAAGAGACCCGCTCCAGTCTACCACCTGCGGTGCAGCCTGACTCTCCAGTCCTCTGGGACTCATCTGTTTCCAGCTACAGATTCACCTGCTTCCAGCACTTAGCTTCCAGCAGAGATCAGCTCTTCTTAAAGTGCCGGTACCATTTCTACAGATTTCCATTTACCACCGGTATTATTATTTCACCGCTCTCAAGCTCCATATATCATTTATATTTCATCGCTCTCAAGCTTCATTTATTATTTGGCTGGTTCCATCCAGCAATCCACTCCGTGCTTACATCTGTCTGGTTCCAACCAGTACCCACAGCAGCCACTTTATCTACACCCTTGGAACATCAGCTGGTATGATCCTGGGCTACCTCCATTACTACAGTCGGGCCTGGTAAGGACTTTCCATCTAGATGATAATAAGAACTGTCTCATACTACCAGAGCCCTGTGGCCCTTGCCATCCTGTAGTACCCAGGAACTGTGTTATATTTCTGCTGATTTTATGTTTCTCTT
The DNA here is from genome assembly GCF_028390025.1 of Pseudophryne corroboree. Lineage (NCBI taxonomy): Eukaryota > Metazoa > Chordata > Amphibia > Anura > Myobatrachidae > Pseudophryne > Pseudophryne corroboree. The sequence continues at coordinate 87,883,335 of NC_086447.1, read as the reverse complement.
TTACTACTGCTGTGTTGCATGGAGTTTGTCAAATAAACATCATTGAATTTTATACTGGTTGTCGTGGTCACGCCTTCGGGCAATCCTTTTACGTGTAACTTACATGTCCAGGGGTCTGATACAACCTCCCAGGTTTCTCTACACCTCAGCCCCTACAACTGAGGCTGCCTCCCGTCAGCTCAGGCCCTCAGTTGTGACAGTAAGCACTGACCATATGAATCCAGCCGGAGCCCAGGATCAAGCGGCCAGGCCGATGCAAGAACTGGCAGCCAGACTCGAACATCAGGAGGCTGCACAGGGCCACATCATCCGCTGTCTCCAGGATCTCTCTACTCGGCTGGATGGGATTCAGACAACCCTCCGTGGATCAGCCGCGTCCGGTGCGTCACCTACAGTGACTCCAGTTGTAACGTCACCCACCTTACCCATTTCTGCTCCACGTCTTCATCTTCCAACGCCAGCTAAATATGACGGATCTCCAAGATTCTGCAGGGGATTTCTCAACCAGTGTGAAATCCATTTTGAGCTACAACCTGGCAATTTCCCCAGTGATCGTACTAAAATTGCCTACATTATTTCTCTTCTCAGTGGCTCAGCCCTTGACTGGGCATCACCATTATGGGAGAAGTCTGATACCCTGCTGTCCTCCTATACTGATTTTGTAACAACATTCAGGCGCATCTTCGACGAGCCAGGCCGGATAACTTCAGCTTCATCTGAGATTCTCCGTTTACGCCAGGGATCGCGTACTGTGGGACAGTATCTTATACAGTTCAAGATTCTGGCATCCGAACTGGCATGGAACGACGAGGCCCTGTATGCTGCATTCTGGCATGGCTTATCAGAGCGCATCAAGGATGAGTTAGCTACCAGAGGCTTGCCCTCTAAATTGGATGAGCTAATCTCACTATGCACGAAAGTTGATCTACGGTTCAGAGAAAGAGCAACTGAGCGATGAAGATCATCTGCTCCAAAATCTTCTGCTCCTCCTCCTCGTCAACCGTCTCCATCCAAAGATGAGCCCACGCAAATTGGTCGTTCTCGTCTATCTCCTGCTGAGCGCCGAAGACGTCTTTCTGAGTCTCTTTGTCTCTATTGTGCAGCTCCGTCTCACACCATCAATGCCTGTCCCAAACGTCCGGGAAACTTCAAATCCTAGCTCGCCAGGAAGAGAGCCGGCTAGGAGTAATGATCTCCTCTCCATCTCCTCATGATTGTAACCTCCCAGTCTCACTTCAAATTGCTCAACGTTACAGGAACGTCATTGCCCTCCTAGATTCCGGAGCAGCTGGGAATTTCATGACTGAAGCATATGTTAAACGGTGGTCCCTACTCACCGAGAGACTTCCCTCATCCATTTCCTTAACTGCCGTGGATGGCAGTAAGATTTTTGACACAGTTATTTCTCTAAGGACTCTACCAGTTCGTCTGAGAGTGGGAGTTCTTCATTCAGAATATATTTCTTTTCTAGTGATTCCAAGAGCCACACATCCAGTGGTTTTGGGCCTTCCATGGCTCCGTCTCCACAATCCATCGATTGACTGGACGACTACGCAAATACTGGCATGGGGTCCCTCCTGTGCTGAGACATGTTTGTTTAAAGTACTTCCTGTTTGTTCTTCCTCCTCCAGGTCGTCTAATGTTCCACCTCCTCCGTACCAAGACTACACGGACGTGTTCAGTAAAGCTTCTGCTGATGTCCTTCCTCCTCATAGGGAATGGGACTGTCCAATTGATCTCATCCCAGGGAAGGTTCCACCTCGAGGCCGAACTTATCCGTTGTCCTTACCAGAGACGCATTCCATGGAGGAGTACATCAAAGAGAATCTGGCGAAGGGTTTTATTCGACCTTCGTCTTCTCCAGCTGGCGCAGGCTTCTTTTTTGTAAAAAAGAAAGACGGTGGCCTGCGGCTGTGCATCGACTACAGAGGTTTGAACGACATTACAGTCAAGAACCGTTATCCTTTACCCCTGATTACAGAGCTCTTCGATAGAGTTAGCGGAGCAACCATCTTTACAAAGTTGGATTTGAGGGTGCCTACAATCTCATCCGGATCCGTGAGGGTGACGAGTGGAAGACCGCCTTTAACACCCGTGATGGACATTATGAGTACCTCGTCATGCCCTTCGGATTGAGCAACGCTCCAGCTGTCTTCCAGCATTTCGTGAATGAGATCTTCAGAGACATCTTATACCGCCATGTCGTGGTCTATCTAGATGATATCCTTATCTTTGCCAATAATCTAGAGGAACATCGTTTCTGGGTAAAGGAGGTTCTGTCCCGTCTCCGTGTCAATCATCTCTATTGCAAATTAGAGAAATGTGTCTTTGAAGTCAAAACCATTCCGTTTCTAGGTTACATTGTGTCCGGTTCCGGACTAGAGATGGATCCTGAGAAACTACAAGCAATCCAGAATTGGCCGATACCCTTAACCCTCAAAGGGGTCCAGAGGTTCTTAGGGTTCGCCAATTACTACAGAAAGTTTATATGAGACTTTTTCACCATTGTGGCGCCTATCACTGCGTTGACTAAGAAGGGTGCTAACCCGTCCAAGTGGTCTGAAGAAGCTATGCAAGCTTTTCATCTATTAAAACAATGGTTCATCTCTGCACCAGTTCTGAAACAGCCCGACATCAACTCTCCTTTCATCTTAGAGGTGGATGCCTCCTCCGTTGGAGTAGGAGCGGTGTTATCCCAGAGGGCTAAAGATGGCCATCTACATCCTTGCAGTTTCTTCTCCCGGAAGTTCTCCCCAGCTGAGCGCAACTATGCCATTGGCGACCAGGAGTTGCTAGCCATCAAGCTCGCTCTAGAGGAGTGGAGATATCTGTTGGAGGGGGCTTCTCATTCAATCAATATACTTACCGACCACAAGAATCTTTTATATCTGAAAAGCGCACAATGTCTTAACCCTCGTCAGGCCAGATGGGCACTTTTCTTTTCCAGGTTCGACTTTAAACTCCAGTTCTGTCCGGGCTCTCAGAATCGCAAGGCCGATGCCCTTTCCCGCTCATGGGAGCAAGAAAATGAGTCAGAGTCTTCAGACAAACATCCTAATAATAATCCGTTGGCATTCTCCATGGAAAAGTTTTGTGAAGCCGGTGTTAAGGAAGAAGCTCATGCATTGGGCCCATGCTTCCCGTTTTGCCGGACATACAGGCATTCAAAAAACCCTTGAGTTTATCTCTAGGTCCTATTGGTGGCCAACTCTGAAGAAGGACATCATGGAGTTTATTGCATCTTGCCCAAAGTGTGCCCAACACAAAGTATCCCGCCAGTCGCCAGCGGGGCAACTGCTTCCATTATCTGTTCCCCGTCGACCGTGGACCCATTTGTCGATGGACTTTGTCACAGACCTGCCTATGTGCAACAAGTTCAATACCATCTGGGTGGTAGTTGACCGGTTCACCAAGATGGCACATTTCATTCCTCTCACCAGTCTTCCGTCAGCTTCCAAGTTGGCTCAAGTGTTCATACAAGAGATCTTCCGACTACACGGTCTTCCTGAAGAGATCATCTCAGATCGAGGAGTACAATTCGTAGCCAAATTCTGGCGAAGTTTGTGTCAAGCCCTCCAAGTCAAATTAAAGTTTTCCACAGCTTACCATCCTCAGACCAATGGTCAAACTGAGAGGGTGAATCAGGACTTGGGGGCCTTCCTCCGCATCTATGTGTCTTCCTCTCAAGATGACTCGGTTCAATTACTTCCCTGGGCCGAGTTCTGTCATAACAACCAATATCATTCCTCATCTTCTTCAACACCATTCTTCACTAACTATGGATTCCACCCTAAAGTTCCAGAATTCCAACCGCTTCCAGCAACTTCTGTTCCAGCAGTGGATGTCAGTTTGCAAACAACTGGAAGAATGTACGAGCGGCTCTGCTCAAAGCATCGTTCAGGTACAAGAAGTTTGCTGATAAGAAGCGTAGAGCGGTTCCTGCTCTCAAGGTGGGTGATCGTGTGTGGTTGTCCACGAAGAATTTGAGGTTAAGAGTTCCCAGTATGAAGTTTGCACCTCGTTACATCGGTCCTTTCAAAATTGAACAAGTCATCAATCCTGTTGCTTATAGACTCCAGTTACCTCCCTTCTTGAAAATACCCAGGACATTCCATGTCTCTCTGTTGAAACCGCTGATCCTGAATCGGTTTCATTCTGCACTTCCTCCGGCTCCGAAAGTCCAGACTCAACGAGGAGTTGAGTATGAAGTCGCCAAGATTCTGGACTCACGTCACCGTTACGGTCAATTACAGTATCTCATTGACTGGAAGGGCTATGGTCCTGAGGAACGCTCTTGGACCAATGCTTCAGATGTCCATGCTCCTGCCTTGGTCTGGAATTTCCACTCCAAGTTTCCTCAAAAGCCGAAGAAGTGTCCTGGGGCCACTCCTAAAGGGGGGTGCTGTCACGATCCGGGTATCTGGACGCCATTACTTGCCTTTCAGATGTCTCCTGAGGCTGGCTCAGCGTTCCAGGGCCGGATTTCATCTGTAATACTGATGTCCACATTCTGCTTCCCACTCCTGTCATCCTGAGACGCTGTCACAGCGGCGCCATGTTTACTTCCTGAATGGCGACTCCTGTCCTCCGCGACCTCCGCCGCCGTTCCTGTGTTTCAGTATACAGGATATCAGAGTGGCGCCTCATGCCAGCCGCGGCCTCCGCTGTTGTCCGCGTGGTTCTAGTATGCAGTCATCAGTCTGGCATCTCCTGTCCTCTGCGGCCGGCGCCGCCATTGCTGCTAAGTTCTCACATGGAATACCAAACCAACTTTCCCTCCAAGTGACTACATGGGCGCAGCCATGTTGGATTCTGTCACCTGTTCAATTCCCACCAATCCGTTGCTCCATTGTAATCTGCATAATTGCCTAGCCAATCCCTTCCTTGCTGCAGGTATAAGTATTCTGTGCCTGAGCAAGGAAGGCGTCAGTGCTTTGGTTGTCAAACCTAGTTCCAGTCTGTCTCTCTCCTGTGGTTGTTTTCCAGGTTCCAGTTCCTGACTCCAAGCTTCCACTAAAGAGACCCGCTCCAGTCTACCACCTGCGGTGCAGCCTGACTCTCCAGTCCTCTGGGACTCATCTGTTTCCAGCTACAGATTCACCTGCTTCCAGCACTTAGCTTCCAGCAGAGATCAGCTCTTCTTAAAGTGCCGGTACCATTTCTACAGATTTCCATTTACCACCAGTATTATTATTTCACCGCTCTCAAGCTCCATATATCATTTATATTTCATCGCTCTCAAGCTTCATTTATTATTTGGCTGGTTCCATCCAGCAATCCACTCCGTGCTTACATCTGTCTGGTTCCAACCAGTACCCACAGCAGCCACTTTATCTACAGCAGCCCAGCTTCCCTTGGAACATCAGCTGGTACGATCCTGGGCTACCTCCATTACTACAGTCGGCCTGGTAAGGACTTTCCATCTAGAAGATAATAAGAACTGTCTCATACTACCAGAGCCCTGTGGCCCTTGCCATCCTGTAGTACCCAGGAACTGTGTTATATTTCTGCTGATTTTATGTTTCTCTTTTACTACTGCTGTGTTGCATGGAGTTTGTCAAATAAACATCATTGACTTTTATCCTGGTTGTCGTGGTCACGCCTTCGGGCAATCCTTTTACGTGTAACTTACATGTCCAGGGGTCTGATACAACCTCCCAGGTTTCTCTACACCTCAGCCCCTACAACTGAGGCTGCCTCCCGTCAGCTCAGGCCCTCAGTTGTGACAATCAGGACTTGGAGGCCTTCCTCCGCATTTATGTGTCTTCCTCCCAAGATGACTGGGTTCAACTCCTTCCTTGGGCCGAGTTTAGCCACAACAATCAATACCATTCCTCATCTTCTTCAACACCATTCTTCATCAACTATGGATTCCACCCTAAAGTTCCAGAATTCCAACCGCTTCCAGCAACTTCTGTTCCAGCAGTGGATGTCACCTTGCGTCAGTTTTCAAATAACTGGAAGAATGTCCGCGCGGCCCTGCTTAAAGCCTCATTCAGGTACAAGAAGTTTGCCGATAGGAAGCGTAGAGCGGTTCCTGCTCTCAAGGTGGGTGATCGTGTATGGTTGTCCACAAAGAATTTGAGGTTGAGAGTTCCCAGCATGAAATTTGCACCTCGTTTCATCGGTCCTTTTAAAATTGAACAAGTCATCAATCCCGTTGCTTACAGACTCCAGTTACCTCCCTTCTTGAAAATACCCAGGACATTCCATGTTTCCCTGTTGAAACCGCTGATCCTGAATCGGTTTCATTCTGCACTTCCTCCAGCTCCTAAAGTTCAGACTCAACGGGGAGTCGAGTATGAGGTGGCCAAGATTCTGGACTCACGTTTCCGTTACGGTCAGTTGCAGTATCTTATTGACTGGAAGGGCTATGGTCCGGAAGAACGCTCTTGGACCAATGCCTCAGATGTCCATGCTCCTGTCTTGGTCCGGAATTTCCACTCGAAGTTTCCTCTAAAGCCTAAGAAGTGTCCTGGGGCCACTCCTGAAGGGGAAGGGGTGCTGTCACGATCCGGGTATCTGGACGCCATTACTTGCCTTTCAGATGTCTCCTGAGGCTGGCTCAGCGTTCCAAGGCCGGATCTCATCTGTGTCCACATTCTGCATATCCCTCCTGTCACGCTGAGACGGTGTCACAGCGGCGCCATGTTTGAATCCTGCATGGCGTCTCCTGTCCTCTGCGGCCGGTGCCGCCATTACTGTTATGTTTCCACATGGTTTCCAAACCAGCTTTCCCTCCAAGTTCTAACATGGGTGCAGCCATGTTGGATCCAATCACATGTCTCAGTTCCACCAATCCACTGCCTCTGGAAATCTGCATAATTGCCCAGCCAATGCCTGCATTGCTGCAGGTATAAGTATCCTGTGCCTGGGCCAGGAAATCGTCAGTGCTTTGTTTGTCATACCTTGTTCCAGTCTCTCTCTCCTGTGGTTGTTTTTCCAGGTTCCAGCTCCTGTCTCCAGCATCCACTAAGAGACCCGCACCTGCCTACCATCCTGCGGTGCAGCCTGACTCTGCAGTCCTCCGTGGCTGATCCAGCTTCCAGCTATTAACCCATCTGCTTCCAGCAGATTCCAGTATCCTTAAAGTGCCGGTGTTGTTCCAGCGGATTCCTACTTATCAGCAGTATCCACTACCACCGGTAACCATCCTTCAACTCCTCTGTTTCCACGCTCCCTAGCATCTTACAGTTTCCACTCCGTGTATCATCACCTGGCTGGTTCCATCCAGCATTCACTCAGTGACTTTATCACCTGGCTGATCCCACTCAGCATCCACTCCGTGTCTTACCACCTGGCTGGTTCTATCCAGCAAACACAACAGCTGATTCAAGTTACCAGCTTCATCTATTCCATCTACTGGCATGTTCCTTGGTTATCTGCACTACTACAGCCAGGCCTGGTAAGGTTTTTCCATCAAGGACTTTAACAGCTGTTCTTAACCTACCAGTGCTCTGTTACACCTTCCATGGACAAAGTGTTCCAGGAATATTATTTATTGCCACTGTCATCATTTGCTGTCTGTTGTTACACGGAGTTTGTCAATAAACTTTTAATTTACTTTTACCTGGTTGTCATGGTCACACCGTCGGGTTTCCTTTTAACACTTACATGTCCAGGGGTCTGATTAAACCTCCCTGGTTTAAGTTACTCTCAGCCCCTCCAACTGAGGCTTCCTCCTGTCAGCTAAAACCCTCAGTTGTGACAACACCTTTGGAGCAACAATCCTATCACCACTTGAGACAGCACCCGCATAGGAGGACAAGCCCGGCTAAGGAACTACCTGAGGCGAGGCCTGCCCAGCAGAGCACACAACATTACCCCTCCCCGCACCCTGCCCAACAGACACAGAACTAGCACTTTTATTGACCAAATAGGTTCTAATAAAAGATATAGCTGGCAAGGATCTCACGGGTACGTCCAGGCTACCATACAGGCCATCAACAATAGCCCGCACCTCAGCAGATAAATCTTCTTTCCATAACGCCGGAAGACCCTGGGCAAGTCCACATGATGACACTGGACATTCCGACACACTCTTAACACCAGCCTTGGCAACGTGATTTGTCTTAGCACTAGCCTTAAAGCAAGTGTCAACGTCAACGTTAGTGCTAGTGGCGTCTTTGGCACCACTCACCCCTGCCACCACGTTTGGCTTGCTAACGCCACCCCCCGCAGGCAGATTGGGGAGATTCGCATCGGCCATCTCACCGGCACGCGCCGGACCCACCATGGACGCAACTTGCTTCCCAGCAAAGGAGGCCAGGTCTTGGGAGGTCGTCCCCGGGCAAGCAACACCAGCCTGATCAGCGACACCTTACAGACCACCACCCAACTGCTGTTCCACAATCGAAAGAGGAGACGCCTCCTCCACCATAGCAACATTACACTCCAGGCCCTGATCCATCGCGGAATCCACAGCATCTTCTCCAGCAGAAGCATCACCTTCACAACCTGGAACTACTTCTTCGAGCACAGACGATCCACTTGGCTCACACTCAATTTTCTCCTCTTCCTCCAGCTCTTTCTGAAGTGCTAGCACCCTGGCCTCCAAGCACATACACTCAAGCTCCAACCTGCGTATGTCCCCCTCCATCTTCTCCCTCTCCCATTTTGGACAAGTGTTCCTCCTCCTCTTCTTCTCCGTAATCAAAATCCCCTTCTTAATAACTAACATTTTCAACTCAGCAATGTCAACACTCGATTCACCAGTGTTAGCAGGGTCCTGCATCTCCACCTCCTTACTACCCTCATCGACAATTGCTGTGCCAGTCACACAAGAAGATTGGGAATCACCAGATGACAAACCTATCTCACAGACGGATTGGGAATCACCAGATGACAAACCTATCTCACAGACTTGTGGGCAGACGGAATGCTCCGCCACTATGTCCTGAACCTCCACAGGCAGGTGAGAGGATACACTTCGGACTTCAGCCAGGGTACTATCCACCATACATTCCAACTTAATTGCAGCTGGAAGGTTGCCCCCAACTGCGGTGGACGAAAGCTGTGCATGTGTCTGTTCGGCAGTAGGGGGCACCGCACCAACAACCTCAGATGAAGAACTCAGCATCTGACCCGACTCCACTGAAACGTTGGACTTCAGTCCCAACTTCTTTGTCTTCGACACAGAGGCTACAGTAGCTGCCTTCTTGACACCGTCAGTCACAAGATTGCCCACAGTAAATTTTGCAGGGGCCAATACAGGCTTAACAACCTTGGACCTGGTTACAGGCCCCACGGTAACATTGGCAGTAGATACCGACTCTCCTCCACGCATCGTTGAAACAGATGATCCAGTCGACACAGAAACAGGGGGACTCAAGTTCACAGTACAGGATATTATCTTCACCGTACACCCACCCAATTCCTATAGCCGCAGTACCCCCAATAGCTCTCTCTTTAGTTGTGAGTGCCCCAGCAGCTTGGCTTGTAACATTCTTTAGTGACATAGGGACAGACTCCACAGCACTGACAACCTTCGTTGCAGGGACATCACCATCTATCTTCACCACTCCAGGAAGACCGACCAGGTGCCCCGATGCCTCTTGACCATCAAGTGCTTTTACTGTTGTCAGCGACCCACTGACAGCAGAACTTAACACAAGGGTAGCTGTCTTAATATCACCTGCTGCCACTGATATGCTACTTTCAGAGGGCTTATCCAAACTGCCACACACTTGAACATTTTTATTATTATCAAATGCACCATCTACCTGCTCCAGAGGATCACAGGTAGAAGGCTTGACAGAAGTGCACACTGGTGCAGGGTCTTTCACAGCCGTTCCTGCTGCCCCGCCAGCTCCTGCACTTGTACTTATGTCCTGGCCGCCCGCCGCCGGACCTGACAGGGACCCCGCAGGCATTGCAGATGTCCCACGATCCGGCGCTGCACCACCCCGCAAACTACCCGCGGGAGCATCGCCGCTCCCGGAAGTCTCTTCCGGCACTGCACAGCCCTCCAATCCCCGGCCGCCTCCACCCGCCACATGCAGATCCTTCTCAGGAGGCTTGCTGCCCGCCGGACTTACCAAACTCTTCACCGGCGGGTCAGCAGCAGGGGTCACCGCAATCTTCACCGGCTCCACAGAACGCTGGACTCCACTGCCAGCACTTGTCGAAGGGGGGGGGCGCAGCCAACAAGACTCTGCAGCGGCTCCCCAAGCTGCCGAACACCATCATTGAACATAGCGCCAGCAGGGGGGGATCGCCGCTGCTTTCAGGATTCTTCACCGGCTCCCCCGACCGCTACCCGCAGCGTCAGCAGAGCGGGGCTTAGCGCTGTCAGCAGGAATCTTCAGCGGCTCCACACAGATTTCTGTATGCCGGTCATCTGTAGCATTAGCTGGGGATCCACTATCAGGCAAACCAGGAGTAGTTTTTACAGGCTCAGGGGACACTGGTGTAGATAAACCAGTTGTTGTAGTTAAGGCACAGGCTTTAGACACACTGCTGGGGCTTTCCACAGTGACCTCCATAGCAGACTGCATGCAGGATGATTTTACAGCAGACTGAGACACTGGACTCGAATCCCCAGCACCAGAGCCTTTGCACAGTATAGGTTTCCCCGGGTCAGGCTCCATAACCGGGGGAAACTGCTTCTCCTTTCCCCTGGGAAGCTCCACCCTGGCTGGGAAGGGCTCCAGGGATCTTGGATGTAATTCGACACTTGAGTGGAACTCAGTGTTATGATTCTGTTTAGTATGTATCGGGTGTCAGCCGATCCATCTGTGTTTTCTGTTCCTTTGGCTCTGTATACATGCAGCTCAGCAGGTGCACAGGGTTTGTAATTAGAGTTAACACTCCCAGCCTGGCCTTGTTCATTGGTTAGTGTGGCTGTTAAAAACCAGCTAGCTAAGTTCTCCCATGCCGGTGATATTATACTACTTTCCTGCCAGAACCATCTGCATTGTCTGGTGTCTTGTCCTAGCTCCTGTTCATGCTGAGAAGCCTGGTCTGCCAGTTCATGTTATCCAGCAACTACTGTTCTTGCCAGCCCATGTTCCAGGACTATCTAGCTAAGTATTATGGACTTTTACTTTGCCCTGTGGATTCTCTAGCATTCATTATTTGTGTTACATATTACTATGGATTTCCTCTGAGTGGTGCTGCACATTCCAGTATTAAAGGGAGAGCCCATAGTCTGCTAAACTTTAATTCTGCTACACCTCGCTCAAGTTATTACAGTATTCTGCAGTCCAGTCTGGTTACCCTTTTCTGTGTCACTCTGCATCTGCCTACACCTCCAGTGGTAATCCTCTCCTTGTAATTCACTTGCCAAAACATTAGAGGCAGGTGAATTGTAACACTCAGGAACACTCACACACACTCTCTCTGCATCCAAGGTTAACCTGCATGGGTACAGAGGATAAGGTTTAAAAAAAGGTATTCTAAAAAGTGTTAACCACCCAGCAGCGAGAGTGGGCCCGATACCTTGGGGCAATGACAAGTGTCACCACCATGTAGGAGTGGGGTCCAACTACTCACCTGAATAGGCATCTAGGTCACAACACAGGGTGATTCCACATCACAAGTAGGCCTTCCAGGAGTGAGGAGGGGTTTGGTAAGTGGTCTATGTACAGGGTTCAAGGCCAGGATCTGCATCCAAGGTTAAGCTGCATGGGTTCAGAGGACAAGGTTTAAAAAAAGGTATTCTAAATGGTTGACACTTCCCTAAACTGACTATACCCATAATAGAAAAGGCCCTACTGTATTCCTGAAAGGTCTTGCCTGCGAGTATGTACACCGAATTATTTTTAAATGTATACCATAGCACCTATTTATCCCCATTACGACGTTTTCATATGGGAACATCAGAGACACACTCATGCCCAAAATGCCATCAGTGTAAGGCGGATACTTATCACTGCTTATGGGCATGTCCTATTGTACAGTATTTCTGGCATCTCATTAGAAGATACGCAGAAGCTAAATTGATCAATTTTGTGCCATTCACTCCTGAATGGGCGATACTGGGTATCATTGACCCTGATCTCCGGATGCCACCAGAATGTAAAAAACTATTATTGGCCCTCAGTGCTGCGGGGAAAAAGACGATATTTCAGGGTTGGATAGATAGTATTCCTCCACAGATACCATTGTTTCTGACTAAATTGCACCACCTATTCCGGATGGACTGGGTGGAAGCCATTGTGGATAAGGGTATTCAAGTAGGTTGTTTTTTCACTCTATGGGATTCCTATATTTCCAGTTTGCCCCTCCCCACGCGACTACAAATCTACAATAGTTTAAAAAACACCACGTGGTACCAAACCAGATTGGCAGCACAGGACCAACCTATATCTTTAGTTTGAGGATTGCCAGTTATGGTGGTTCCCCCCAAGGCTCTTTGTAATGTTCACAACCACACGCGTGACTCTAATGTATGACTACATACTGTGTATTATCTTATCTTGATTTTATGTTTTAATATGAGAATTTATTGTACAACCTTTGTATATATTTTTCATTTGTACATGTCATTGTACCTAAATTGTACTTCTCTGACCAATCCATGATGTCTCAATAAAAAATTGTTAAAAAAAAAAAAAAAAAAAAGGTATTCTAAACAGTGTTAACCACCCAGCAGCGAGAATGGGCCCGATACCTTGGGGCAATGACAAGTGTCACCACCATGTAGGAGTGGGGTCCAGCTACTTACCTGAATAGGCATCCAGGTCACAACACAGGGTGATTCCACATAACAAGTAGGCCTTCCAGGAGTGAGGAGGGGTTTGGCAAGTGGTCTACGAATGAGGTTTAAGGCCAGGATCTGCATACAAGTTAAACCTGCATGGGTACAGAGGACAAAGTTTAAAAAAGGTATTCTAAACAACTTGGATGGTGACACCCAGTGCAGTCTACACTCCCCTAGCAGGGAGGTGCGGTGAGCTAAATAGCTCAGGAGGCACTGCTTAGCACCAGAGCCAGATTTACACGCAATACAGGTATATGAGCCAAAGGGTACATCTGGGCATTATACACAGGTGCAGCAGTATAAACTCCTGGAAATTTGGTAAGTTTTGATCAGATATGTGCGAAAAAGATAGTCAGGTGAGGCACTGCCTCACCTGCCATAGACTTTTTACTTCAGAGTTTTGGCTGTAAAAATTATTAGAATAATGCAATGAAGATATTTCAAACATATTCTTTGTATTTTTCATATTTTTACAGTCAAAACTCTGGCACAAACGTTAGTATGACAGGAAAGGCTCTGCCTCACCTGCCTCACCCCACCGCACGTCACTGGTCCCTAGTGATGCCACTTTGAGGAACTCTATCTGATCCCAAGAAGCCAACCTCAGACAGGCCTGAATATGTTTAAAGACCAGAGGGCAGTAGAATTGTGGCTTCAGTTTTGCTAAATAGCCCCTCTAGGAGCTCAAGTTCCTGGGAGACTCAGCCGCGCCATGGCCTCTCCTACTCAAAATGTGTATCTTATTTGCAAAAATCAAACAACTGGAAGTGACATAACTATATTGCTACCTCACACTGATCAATTTGATGTGCGACATTGCAGGGAACCGTCCAGGGGGTCTGGAAAAACCTTGTGGTGCCAGATTGAATTGACTCTTTTGGCATCATTTATAGACAATGCAAACTGTGGAGGACCTGCCTAAATTCTATTTCATTGGGATTACTTACTTTCTATCTGCAATTAAGATTCTCTCTGGTTTTTTCTTGTACACTCTTGGTTTGCTGTATTTTCATGTGTGCTTTCATCTGTTTCAAATGTCTGAGTGGAAGTAAAAGTCAGGAGGTTAAACGCTGCATTTATTGATGTAGTTATAATAACACAATATTTATTATTTATTATTATCCTTTATTTATATGGCACCACATGGGACCCGCAGCGCCCAATTACAGAATACATAAACTATTAAGCAAAATAAGAAGACAGTGACTTAGGGGTATATTCAATAAGAGTCGGATCCATTCCGACATGCAGTTGTCGGAATGGATCCGACAACCCGTATTCAATGGACGGCCAAATTTGTCGGGCCGCTGCTGTCAGCGGTTGTGGATGCGCTGACAGCAGCGGCCAGGGGAGCAGAGATCGGCGGCCATGAGCGGGAGTGGCTGGCTGTGGGGGACATGTGGGGGGAGGTGCTGCAGGGGGAGAGGTGCTGCCGGGGGGAGCAGAGATAGACGGCCAGCAGGAGGAGCTGGCTGCGGGGGAACATGTCTGCGGCGGGGGAGGCGCTGCAGGGAGAGAGGTGCCTGGTCGGGGGACGGCCAGGCACATCTCTCCCTACAGCGCCTCCCCCCGCAGCCAGCTCCCCCCGCTGGCCATCGATCTCTGCTCCCCCCCACCGCCCGCAGCACAGCTCCTCTCCTCACCTCAATCCGACTTGTTTTCAAGATGGTTTGAATTTATCGGAAAGGGGGCCAAAATCTGTCGGATTTGGCCCCATTTCCCGACAGAAGCACCTGGAGCGGCGTCTATTCCGCCGATCCAAGTGTTTTCCGACAAGCCGGGAATTCCCGACTTGTCGGAAAAAATCAGACCCTATTGAATAGGTCGGAACCCCTTCCGACCTATTTCTGTCGGAAGCTGCCATCTTTCCGACAAGACGGCAGCTTCCGACAGTTATTGAATATACCCGTTACAGTTCAAAACAATATAGGACAAGTACAGGGTATATAAACATAGCTGCGTCAGCAGACAAGACTGAAATAAGTATCAGGGCGGCAGAAAACTGAGGGATTTTGTGCCGTCAAAGGGAGTATTGAGGAGAAGATAGGTTATGTAAGAGAGGTAAATGATCACAGCCTATTTTCTAAAATTGCTCAAAGGAGTTAATCTGCACTAAGGGTTCGAATAAATTTGCAAAAATCTAAAAAAAAATTCACGTTGTCATTAGGGGGTATGGGGGGTCATTCCGAGGAGTTCGCTCGCTGCCGATATTCGCAATGCAGCGTTTAAGTGAAAAAACAGCAAACATGCGCATGGTACGCAGTGTGCATGCGCTAAGTACTTTCACACAAAACTTTGTAGATTTACACAAGCTCGAGCGACGTTTTTTCATCGCTCGAGTGATCCAGAGCCGGCCATAGGCATAGGCAAACTAGGCAATTGCCTAGGGCATTTGATATGCCTAGGGGCATCAGCAGCTTCTGCTGATTTAAAATGATATGAGGCATGCCTATATTCTGTGTGTGACTGCAGCTGTATCTGCATACGAAATGCTACATTGCAGTGTATTGCTGGAAATCACTGTAATGTAGCATTTCACATGCAGATACAGCCACAGTCTCACACAGAATATAGGCATGCTGCATATGATTTTAATCAACAGAAGCTGCTTGTGCATCCTAGCCACATAGCAATATAAATAAGATGCATTTTCATTAAAAAAATGTGCCCGACGTTAGCATTGAAGCAAGATTTATAAGGACACATCTGTATCCAAGCAGTGGCAGAGGTCACAGTGTTAGTGGCAGTGTGAGTGCTGTGTGCATGTGAGTGGGTTGGTTGTGCAGTAGTGTTCAGAATATGTGTAAGGAGTATTATGTGTGTCATGTAAAAATGCATTCATAATGTGCAACATATGTGTAAGGGGCAATATGTGTGTCATTATGTGTATAAGGGCATTAATAATGTGCGGCATATGTGTAAGGGACATTATGTGTAAAAGGGCATTAATAAAGGTTGTCATAATGTGTAAGGCGCATTATGTTTATAAGGACATTAATAATGTGTCTCATATGTGTTAGGGGCATTACTGTGTGGCATTATGTGTTTAAGGTGCTCTACTATGTGGCGTTGCGTATATAAAGGGCACTACTGTGTCGTCTAATGTGCATAAAGAGCAATAAGGTGTGGTGTAATGTGAATAAGGAGCAATTCAGTGTGATGTAATGTGAATAAGGGGCTCTACTGTGAGGAGTAACGTTTATAAGGTAAAGTGATAATACTGTGGGATGTAATATGATTATGGAGAGTATCGCATGATCAAATGTGAATAAAGTTGCAGTACTGTGTGCCATAATTGGAATTGGGGTTACTATTGTGTGGCCATGCCCCTTGCCAGAAAAAACACCCCCCTTTTTGGGGTGTTCGCCAAATGTGTGAACTGTTCCTATTTAAAATATAGGGGATACAAACACCAAAATAAGAACTGCTATGGGTGAGGGATGATTGTGCTGGGAAAGAAGTGCAAGGTCAGAGGCGGAACCAGCGGTGGTGTTAGGGGGCACCAGCCAAAATCTTGCCTAGGGCATCATATTGGTTAGGGCCGGCTCTGGAGTGATCGTAGTGTGATTGACAGGAAGTGGGTGTTTCTGGGCGGAAACTGGCCATTTTCAGGGAGTGTGCTAAAAAACGCAGGAGTGGCTGAGGAAACGGGGGAGTGGCTGGCCGAACGCAGGGCGTGTTTGTGACGTCAAACCAGGAACTAAACGGACTGAGGTGATCGCAGTCTAGGAGTAGGTCTGGAGCTACTCAGAAACTGCAGGAAATTATTTAGGAGCAGTTCTGCTAAGCTTTCGTTCACTATTCTGCTAAGCTAAGATACACTCCCAGAGGGCGGCGGCCTAGCGTTTGCAATGCTGCTAAAAGCAGCTAGCGAGCGAACAACTCGGAATGAGGGCCAAAGTGTGTAGAATTTTGAGGGGAAAAATACATTTTGGAATAAGGCCGTAACATAACAAAATGTGGAAAAAGTGAAGCGCTGTGAATACTTTCCGGATGCACTGTATATACAATTAAATGTAATGAAGTCTTTTCTTTCCCATTATTTGGGCAACCTCATTGTGTGTTAATCTGAGATTCCAGATGTAACCTTCTAGATGTTACTTGTAGTTTCCCTCAAGTCTCTGTTCTAGGCCATTGCAAATTGCCAAATGAATAAACAATTTACTCACAGTCTGTAATCTGTAGTTACAATATGTTAGGCCCAGATGTGAGTACAATACCTTGTTAATAATAGAATAATAATAATAATAATAATAATAATAATAATAATAATAATAAAAAAGCATTTTTATATATTCAATGGCATGTACCAGTTTAGTTTTATTTGTATTTCACGTAACGCGTTTTAAACTTGTGCCGGTATGGGGGTGGGGGAGGCGCCAAAATCTCTATTATCTTACCAAAAATGAAGGATTGGGCCGGCCCTGCTTTCCCCCTAACCATCCCTTCCACCCCCCCACCCCCCCTCCTCCTCACAGCCTAACCCTCCCTCCGGGATGCGGTCAATTTACCTACAATCAAAATCTGACGGTCAAAATATCGACAACCATTGCCCGATGGTCCAAATCCCGACATGGTCAAAACACCGACATTTAAAATACCGACATGGTCAAAATACCAACATTTAAAATGTTGACAGGTCAAAAAGTCGACATGAATTTTCATGATTTTTTAATTGAAACCGACTTGTTCATACTTTACCATCCCAGTGGACTTGGAGGGGGAATATAATAGTGTGCCGAGTGCAGCAAGGCACCATGCACGGGGACGCGGTACACTTATACCTTGTCCATGCCGACATATGTCGACATACACACCAAAAATCTAATGAAAACTTGTGTCAACTCTTTGACCTGTTGACACAGGTATTTTGACCTTGTCTGTATTTTGACCATCGGCAATTGTTGATGGTATTTTGACCTTGTCGGAATTTTGATTGTAGGTATTTCATACTAAACCCCTCCCTCCCCGCAGCTTAACCTTACCCCTCAAATTAACCCTAACTCTCCCAGCATACGTTTGGGATTCCAGCTGTTGGGATTTCCGGTGTTGGCATTTTGACTGCCAAAATCCCAACTACATCCCATATACAGTGTATTCATTCCTTTGTATATTTTGTCTATATAAGTAGCTGGGTAAGGGAACACTGACATGGGCACATATTAAATCACTTCTCCATACTGTCCAAACTCAGGAGAGTTATGGTACCCAATTACATAGTAAGACACTGGGGGACCAGGTAATGTTATATATATATATATATATATATATATATATATATAGCATGTATCATAAGGTCAGATATCCTGCCAGCTAGAGAGTTAATGATGCAGACAGTGTGGATACAGGAGGAACACTATTACCCTGCTGGACTGCAGCCGCTGTGTGAATATACTGTACATGTTGGAATATTGTATGTATAACAATATCTCAGTGGATCAGCCTATAGCAATACTGGTAACTCACTGCCAATGTTCCACAGGAGGGACTCAGTTGTAAAACGGTTCCATATTCAATGGTTTCTGTATTAGTGTATCATCCCCCCCCCTCTACCCCCATGTACTCTAGCACCCCTCCCCATACAGACTCTAGCACCTCGCAGTCAGATACATACACTCACAAAACACACACACTTACAGAACACTTCAACAAGGCATTCTTCTGTCCAGTGTTGCAGGGGAATGTAGTTATTCACAATACCGACACCGAGATCCGAATGCTTAGTAGCCCGCCGGTCGGCATGCTGACAACTAGGGACTGTTCCCATTTGTGGGTGTCCAAGACACCAATAGAGTGGGAATAGAAACTGTGGCGAGCTCAGCAAGAGGCTTTGTTGCGCCTGGGGGGCAGAGCAGACTATTCCATTGCCTGGCTGTAGTACAGACGAAACGCACTAGCTGATAAGCGTTGACTGCACTCAGTGCACTGTCAGCAGTCAGTCTGACTGGAGCGATACTTCTCAGAGGCTGGCAGCAGGAAGGAAATGGGAGGGAAGGGCTTGCTTCACACAGTACTGGACATGAACGGCAGGACCCAGAGAAATAGGAAGTGTTGCAGCAACTTAAAACATAGCTGCCACTTTCATATTATTAATGAAAATATTAGTTTTAGTGCTGAGAGTAGTGGTGGCCAAAGCCCTATACTCTCAAACTGGGGAGCAGAGCTATGAGTCAGTGGTTCCTGGAAGTTACTGTGAGAAGGGCGCTGTTCCTGGCTTGCGGCACCCGGAAGTGCTTGCTTGCTGAAGAATACCCACAAGGAACACAAGTACTGGAAGCGCGGCTGTCGGCCTTGCAAGCAGTGTCAGCCGGCCTGGCCAAGCAGGAAACCTCTTGGTGTCCCGGTGGGCCAATCCGCCCCTGCCCAGAAACCCCAGGTGCACTTTTTTTTTTGAGATGGAAACAGCAGTGGCGAGGGTCAGGGATAGGTGTTGCCACAAGGAGCTCTATGTTTACTGCATACCGAGGGGGAGCTGCTGTGCATGACCGGGCGCAGTAGCTCCTCACAAGAGTTCCTCCAGCCTCTGCCTCTACTCAGCCCCTGGCATGTGTAAGTGTAATGTACGTAGACAAAACCTACATTTGCCCCTGGGGATTTACAATTGGAGGCGAAACCTCTTCTGTCAACTGTCATACAGTAATTTTTGACTCTTCTGATAACCAATTACGATTCTGCTGTAAGCCCCGGGAGTGACAAATATTTTTGAATTGTCACAAAGAATTTATCCACAGACCTACTAAGGGAATGAAACTTATGACATCTATAACAAGACCTGAGTCATGAGAGGTTTTTTCTTTACCTGTGACTGACGAAGGGGCATTTTTCAGTCTACTTCTAAGGAGAACCAGTTTTTAGGAATGTGTTACCTGACGCAGTTTTACAGTTCCTGTGTGTAGGATAAACACAGAGAATGCCATATAAATTACTTTAAAAAACAAACAAATAGGTCCGTCCCTACCATCTGTTATATTTATGAACATCCCTTTAATTGGCTGTCTCTGTCCTTAAGCGGTCCTGTGCTTAAATATTTTGTCAACAGACATCAGCTGTTTTTTTGCGTTGGTATGGACACTAGTGGCACCATTTAAACAAAAGATAATAATAATAATAATAATAATAATTGTTTTCCTGATTATTGTTTTATACGGGTATATATAAAGCTATGGCTATCCACTCTTCTGCCTGACCTGTATTCCAAGATGGAGCCTCCCCAAAAATGTACACAAATTAGCATAAACATGTATATAGTATGTATGTATACTACATTATAAAAAACAAATAAAACCCCTTCAACCACTGCGAGTTCAGCAACATATAAACCACTGAACGACTGTGGCAGGAACATTCATTTTTACTCCATGTTGACAAGAATCAGAAAAGCTGTTTGTTATCATTCTTCATTTGCTGTGTGCCTGGGGAGAAACACGGAGGATGCCAGCGCTGGGACCAAGAAGTGGTACCCAGTGCTGGATCAGGAGGTGGACATCAGGGAGAACCGCACCTGGCATGGATCATAATAGATGATTGAGGAGTTGCCTGGAGAAGATTAACATTGTCACTGGAACCTATCCACTGTGAGATGTAATTTCCAGGAGCAGGTCTAGTTGTATCCATTAAGGCCTGGCATTGGCAATTTTTAATCTGTAAAGATTCAAGCTTAGCCAATGAGCTTGGAGCATTTTGTAGTTAGCGCCATTGGTAAGCCAATCAGGGCTCATTATGGGACAGCCAGTAGAAAACATGAGCTACTTCCAGAAGGTAATTGGAAGACTCCATGGCAACAGGAAAAGGTGGACGTTGTGTGTGCCAAAGGTTCTTTTCAGAAAAAAAGCATACTCTTGATCCCTTGCTTATAAGGTTAAGACACCGGGAGTCAAGACTGGCAAGAAGCAACTGAAGACCCACTGAGAACAAAGTTGAAGATCAAGGTGGGGAGACACTGACCGAGGGAAGGGCAAGCAAAGGGAGCATCCCATTGAAGAATCATGCCAAGGTCAGCCAGAACAGGTAAGGCCCCAGTGGGGCACTTGTGTTATTATTCCACACTGTGCTCTCAAAGTTTTGGACATTAGGCCCAGGGTTCTATTAGGCTTCAATCCCCACTGTCACGATCCGGGTATCTGGACGCCATTTCTTACCCATCAGATGCCTCCTAAGGCTGGCTCAGCGCTCCAGGACCGGATCCCATCTGTTATCCTGATGTTTACATTCCTGTATCCTCTCCTGTCACTCTGAGACGCTGTCACAGTAAACGCCATATTACACCTGGCATGGCGTCTCCCGCGGCCTCCGCCGCCGTCCCTGAGCTTCTGCATGCAGAGTGTCTGAGTGGCGATTACGTCAGCCGCGGCCTCCGCTTTGTCCGCGTGGTTGGATGTGCACCTGTCAGCTTGGCGCCTCCTGTCTCCGATGGCCGGCGCCGCCATTACTGTTTTCATTACCACATGGATTACAAACCAAACTTCCCTCCAAGTGTCTGCATGGGCGCAGCCATCTTGGGTTCTGTCAGCTGATCATTTCCACCAATCTGTTCTCTGTATTGATAATCTGCATAATTGCCTAGCCAATCCCTTCCTTGCTGCAGGTATAAATACACTGTGCCTGAGCAAGGAAGGCGTCAGTGCTTTGGTTGTCAAACCTAGTTCCTGTTTGTCTCTCTCCTGTGATTGTCTTCCAGGTTCCAGCTCCTGTCTCAAGACTTCCACCATAGAGACCCGCACCAGCATTCCACCTGCGGTGTAGCCTGACTCTCCGATCCATTGTGGATTCATCTGTTTCCAGCTACAACATTACCTGCTTCCAGCCCAGCTTCCAGCAGAGTACAGCTTCTCTTAAAGGGCCGGTGTCCTTTCTACAGTTTACCACTCTCCACCGGTATTATAATTTCACCGCTCTCAAACTCCTAACTTCAGCTCATATTTCATCGCTCCCAAGTTCATTTATTATTTAACTGGTTCCAGCCAGTATCCACTCCGTGCCAACAACAGTCTGGTTCCAGCCAGTATCCACAGCAGCCGTTTTATCTACAGCAGCCCAGCTTTTCCTGGAACACCAGCTGGTACAATCCTGGGTTATCTCCATTGCTACAGTCGGGCCTGGTAAGGACTTTCCATCTAGAAGATTATAAGAACTATCTCACACTACCAGTGCCCTGTGGCTCCTGCCACCCTGTAGTTCCCAGGAACTGTATTTATTCTTTGCTGACTTTTATGTTTCTTTTACTGCTACTGTGATGCATGGAGTTTGTCATAAATAAACATCATTGACTTTTATTCAAGTTGTCGTGGTCACGCCTTCGGGCGGTTCTTCTTCATGTTACTTACATGTCCAGGGGTCTGATACAACCTCCCAGGTTCCGGTACATCTCAGCCCCTACAACTGAGGCTGCCTCCCGTCAACTCAGGCCCTCAGTTGTGACACCCACTTTGGTTGATATTAGATCCAAAGGCTTCAAAGAGTTTGTTGGGCATCAGACTGACCAAGCGCTGGATATGGCATATTTTGGGCACTAGACTTTTAGACCTTAACATACTTAAGACTAGTATACTGCAACAATGTCTAGGCTGGGTCAATGTCAGGAGGTGACCCCCACCTATGTGTTGGTGTGTGTGGGCATTAGGCCAGTGAGCACCCTTTAGTAGAATGGTGCAGTACAGGGTACTAGTCCCTATCTTTTCCCCAAATTAGACTAATTACAAGACACTCCAGTGTCCTGATTCTCAATGCCAGTGTCCAGTGGTGTTGCGGGTCCATTCTCCCCACTGTTAACTATTACACTCGGCAAACACTTCTGCCTGAGGTCACAGTTAGGAGGCAGCCATCATTTTTGTGTATCGGGCTCTCAGCAAAGAGTTCTCTAAGCAACCAGGGTTTACATACAGGCCTGGATCAGCCTTGTCCCATGTGGTTGCCCTGATTAGGCCCACAATACAGAAGTAGCAATTTAAGGTAATCCACATTTAACTACGTTACAGGAACCTCTGGAAGACTCTCCAGCAGTCTCTAAAGCTCCAGGAAGAGTGGGTGGTCCTCCCACATCGTTCTCACTTTGTGATCATTTGGTCCCGCCCCCTCTTCATAGATGTACAATTCACAGCATTTTGCCTAATGGCGCGAATGGTCCAGCCTTTGCCCCCTCTGCAGCCGCCTGCATCTCTTCTGTGGTAATTATTAAAGTTGGTAAGTATAAATTAATCTCCTGTGACCCTTCAAATAGGTTGTTAACAGTCATGCTCCCACGAAAGGTATGTAGTTAATGATATATTTACCTGTTTGTATATTATACTAGTTGTGTCATTGTTCTAGTGTGTACTACTTGCCTGCACAGTGTAGTTGTTATGCCTGTAGCGTTACATTGTTGTGTTAGTAAAGCAAAAGTGCAATTGATGAGTGGCAGGATAGTGCACTATACCCAGCCAGAGAAGTTCTGACCGGTACTTGGTCAGTTAGTGTGATTATGTACTGTAGTTCTGGAATCTGCATATATTGCCATGCAGGGACGTGCAGTCAGGGGAGGCAGTGCCTCCCCTGTCATTATTGACTAAAATAATATAAAGAAAACAGTTATGACACATATTCTGTGACATAAGTAATTTCTTTATATAATGCTAATCATTTTAATACTTAAAATTAATTTGGGAGGCACTGATAACAGTGCCTCCCGTTAACAATGGGAATAGGTTAAAAGCGGGGGGGGGGGGGGGCAAACACTGGGCTGTAAAAGCCCATTGAAAACATAGGCTAAAGCGGCACTTCTAGAAGTGCCTCGTTGACAGGGGCGGGTTTACAGGCCACATCTAAACACGCCCCTGTCAGCGAGGCATATGTGATTGGGCAGCGGATCCGGTGCTGGATCCGCTGCTCCAATCACTCATACGCGTCGGGGTGAATCGGCGGCGGGACCCGGCATTACAGCGGCAGCCCGGCCCGGAGGCAGTAGGGACAGAGCTGGAGAGGGTGAGCGTCGGCGGGACCCGGCACTACAGCGGCGGCTCCGGAGGCAGCAGGGACAGAGCTGGAGAGCATGTGGTGGCAGCCAGCGCTCTTACAGTAACTCACCTTCCTCTTCCTCCGCCATCCTAGCAGCATCACTGGCGTCTACACTATCCCACACCGGGGACCGAGGACCACCCAGGTAAGAGAGGGGGGCAGTTGGGCTGGGTGGGAAGGGAGTGGGACCCAGCACAATATTACATAAGTCCTGGAGTGCCATCCATCTCATCCCCTATATACACCCCATTTCCCCCATACGCTGCATTTCTGGAGTAGCACCCAAGCGAGATGCAACATTGGGGTTTGTGCTGGACACATACACATATATATATATATATATATATATAGCATCTGGTGTCCAGCACTCCAAAAAGTTACAAACATATGTACCCGGGTGCCCTCAGAAATAATACGTGTGTATATATATATATATATATATTACAGCAATGAGGAGGGTGCTGTGGCACTCGCAGGACTTACCCGATCCCCACCGACACAGATATTGGCCGATGCAGCCGGGACAGGGAGCAACGGGGGGGGGGGGGGGCTTTGCAGTGGGGGGAACACCAGCCATGCTGCATGGCTATCGTTAACGAGGACCTCCCTCGTCCGAACATGTTCGGACAAGGGAGGGGGTCATTAACGATGCGCGGGAGCGCGCATTGTTAACGACATTAGGTGTACACACTGGACGAGATTGTGAAAGATTACGCTCAGATCGGCCATTCTGAGCTAGATCTTGCAGAATCTCGTGTAGTGTGTATGGCTCTATGGTCATAGCTGGACAATCCAAAGCTGGTCAATGTTTTATTTTAATAATTAAAATTTCCTCAGGACAACCAGGTGTCCATATAAGAATCTTACCTTAAATAGAATGGAGAGATAGAGACCCCCTCCGAAGTCATCACCACACTTTGTGCACACTTCATCAGGGTCGAGTGACATCACGATTGCCGCTATGTAACGGAACTGGACCCCGACGGCATGTATACTTGTATGTCCTGAGGAAATTTTATTTATTAAAATAAAAACGTTGACCAGCTTCGGATTGTCCCGCTATGACTATGTGGACCAGATAAAGTCCTGCGAGTGCCGTACCACCCTCCTCATCGCTATCTGCATACTTCTGAGGGCACCCAGGCTTGTCTGTAAAACTGTATTGGGAGTGCCAGTCACCTGTCAATTGTGTGTGTGTGTGTGTGTGTGTGTGTGTGTGTGTGTGTGTGTGTATATATATATATATATATATATATATATAAAATCTCAGTGCCTCCCCAGCCAATGACCTCACCGCACATCACTGTTGCCATGGAACTTTAGATTACAGAATAAATGACATTAGAGAACACATTATACAGTACGCTTTGATAAAATCTGGTGTGATTGTCATCACTGAGGTCAGCCGGGAACTCATGTTTTAGAAAAATGAATCAGAGTAAACAACATCCTTGGTTAATACGCATTGTATGCAGGCTTGGATTGGCCCACAGGGTTACAGGGGAAACCACTGGTGGGCCCCACTGCCTGGGGCCCCACCTCCTGCTCTAAGGATCAGGTTCCAGACTGTGCACTTGAATTATACATTATACACATGTTACCTTATACTGGACTATGGTGTATTTTCTACAATGCATCGCTGATATTAATCTGGTACATTATCATGTATGCAGCAGCTGAATTTACTGTATATATTTATGAAGGGGCCCAGATGTTGCACTCTCTAATGGTTAGTCAAACCAATGAGGTGGCAGGCCACACCCCCTCTGAGGACTGGACACGCCCCTAAACATGGGCACCTACCACTGCATTCCCCCGGTGGGCCCTACATGCCCCAGTCCGACACTGATTGTATGCATTTGAGATTACACGCCTTGTGGCTGAGACAGAGATGTTGCTCAGCTGAGACTACTGAGAGTGAGAACAAATAAATATATCTAGTCCTGTGAATAGGTCTAATTATAATGCAGGTCTGAAGTGTGGACAGATATATGGAGAGCACATACTTTTGAAGCTATCCAAATATGTATCAGACAGTAACATATTTGTTGCTGATGAATGAGGCTAATCATTTCCATGGAAGCCATAGATATGGGGGACACAAGTTCATCAGAGCTGCTACACAAAAAGAAATAAACAAATCAAAATAAAGTACAGTAGTTAGTGATCCGGGTTACTGATGTTCTTCAGCATTATCCATTAGTGTAGCCACAGGTGCCGCAAAGACGGGGGCATATGCTAATTACCTAGGCTTGTCTGAGTGGCTGGCAGTGGGACAGGCCAGCTGGGAAGGAGAAGTTCTGCAGGCATAGTATTTTTCATATGTTCTCTTCAGAGCTGGCATGGCCATGCCTCCTGGATTTGCCCCATCCTCCCCCTGTATCAGTAATAAATGATATATAAAAATCCCTTTCGTTAATTGAAGCTGTATAACTAGACTGACATTACATATTACATTACACAAAAACACAAAACATCATGTGGGCCACCCAGCCAACCGGGAAAACTTGCATAGTATATGTCCAATTTGACCATGGTGTGTGGGATGGTGTAAAGTATTTTTTCTGTTGCCCTAATATATATGGAGGGGGTTAATGGGTATTCATAGTGCCAGGAATGCTTTCTCTGTGATTTGGTTATTGGACACTCATTATCTGGTAGTGGCACACACTTAGCCAGTAGGCTTAACTTATGCCTGGGTCACGTTACCTGATCCCAAAATATGGTACTGTTCAAATTTGTATTTGTATTAATGTATATTATATATAGAAAATGTTATTATTAAACTGTATGGTTACTGCATTTCTGTAATTAGCAATCGAGGTAACTGAACTAAGCAAAAAGCCATTTGCTTTTAAAAAATGTGTGTTTACGATACATAGCAGGAGATCATGTGTAAAGGGCACTGTCCTCATTACAAGCTCCACTTAGGAGACACTCTAAAAAGGTGTCAAAGCCTCTTGAAGTCAAAGGAAGATGCCCATCAGTGAATCCCAAATATCCTAAGAAGAGATGTGCGAAACCTTCTGTCAGGCGAATTCCCTTCCTAACAAACCCATAAATCTGCCAATAGGAGTAGTAAGACACCCTGCTAGCTTGACAAGTAGACCCTGTGTTAAAAGAACAAAAGAGGATATACACATGCATCAATCAATTACTTTTGGTGCTGAGGGAGTTAATCCCAAAGGTGGGTGCCAAGGAGCAGCCTACTGCAAGGATAAAAATGTACTGTATGTTGAAATGTAGGCAGGAATTCATTCTTTGGGGGAGCAGCTACAACCTGGGAATGCTTCATACCTCTTATACTTGTGAATACCCCCACAACAGAAGTCCTAAGGTCTCCATCATAAATCTCGGATTTCTACAGTTATTCCTATTTTATTTTATTTCAGAAATAATTTTGCAATTATAACCTGTATGTCATTCTTATTAAGTGTTTTGTCAATAAAGCTTTGGAAATATTTTTCGGATTAAATACATTTAATCTAGCATATTCTCTGTGATACTTATTGAAATTGCAAGCCTGTGAGGCCTAATGTTATGTACCTATCTGTAATTAAGTGTGAAATATTGATATTTGTGCAGAGAACGTAAGGACTCCATTATTTTCCTTTGAGGTGGCAGTGAAATTGTGTATTTATCATTAAGCAACCGAAGTGCGCAACGTCACAACTCAGCTGTTCTAGATTGCAGAGCAGGCCGGAATCGTGACACTGGGCCAGAACTTGCCAGTTTCTAAATACAGGTCATAATGGTGTTGGATCAATGTAGCGCTCAAGAAGGCAAGGGTGTGTGTTTTGCCTTTGAACAGTTATGTGTTATACATAAATATGCATACACATAATGTATATTAATTTTGAGTTCTACATAAACATTTTGGAGAGAATCTAAGCTCACTTACAGCACATTACGGAGAGATGCAAGGGCTTATTTACTAACATTGCACGGACAACCCCCCCCCCCCCCCCCCCACACACACACACACACGGTCCAGCCATGCCTGCGTTGGCCGGACCGCACCCACAAAACGGCGGGCAAACGCCACCGTGCCGCCCCCTCCCGCCCAGCGACCACCTCGGTCTGTCAATCAGAGGCGACCGCTAGGCAGTGACAGCCGTCGGCATGCGCACTTCTGACTTGATTGCAGCGCTGCGATGAGCGTCAGCGAGTGATCAGGTCAGAATGACCCCCAATGTGTACTGAATCACAGCCAGCAACCAGTAAGTCAGTTGCATTCATTGTGTACTGTATCAGATATTAGCTGAATGCTGACTGGTCTCTGTGGTTCAATGTTGCACCTCAATGGAATATCAGTAAATGAGACAGTCTGTTGTGGCTGCAGTATTTCAAGGAAGATAAATATTATCTATGGCTCTTTGCCAGTCCGTGCAGGAATACACCTCACACAGTAACTCCAGCTCACCAGCGTAAAGAGGGTTTAATAGATAATTAAATAAACACATGAACATGAAGTTAAGTGTGAATGTGTCACAATGTTTTATTAACCTCAATAGAACATGTCACAATAGTGAATTCCACCCATAATTATCATTTCCTTACCTTCTATGTCAACAAGGGGACTTGTCATGTGTTATGATTCCTACTTTAGTGCAGACAGTAGAGGAATAAACATTAATGACCACTGTCCTTTAACATTTGGCGGCCATAGCTTATTTTGATCCATGGTTAGATACTGGTTGCTGACTTTACAGACCCTCTGTCCCTAATGATGAGATTTACCATATTATCCCTTTAAACAGGGACACTAATGAATTACACAGGTTCTGTGGCTGGCTGACTTCAAGCCTGCATCTCATCGGGTTTTAATCAGCAACAGAACCTGTGTAATCCATGAGTGTCACGGTTTAAAGGGATGGTATGGTAAGTCTGCTAATGATGCCACTGGTGACATAAGGACCTTGGCACCATAGTCATAGTTGTGTTACCAGGTAGTACGGATGGTATAATGGTTAGCATTACTACCTCACAGCACTGAGGTCATGGGTTTGATTCAAACCATGGCCCTAACTGTGTGGAGTTTGTATATTCTCCCCATACTTGCGTGGGTTTCCTCTGGGTGCTCCGGTTTCCTCCAACAATCCAAAAATATGCTGTTAGGTTAATTGTCTCCCAACTAAATTAACCTGAGCGTGAATGTGTGTGTGTACATGTTGTAAGGAATAAAGATTGTAAGCTCCACTGTGGCAGGGACTGATGTGAATGGCCAAATATTCTCTGTAAAGCGCTGCGGAATATGTGTGCGCTATATAAATAACTGGTAATAATGATAATGCCATGGTTGGTGCACTTTGATGATACAAATTGTGTCTTCATATTGGGTTCTTCCCATTGCTTCAGTATCTCCCCCAGTTTAATGGAGATTGTCAGACTTTCTTGGTAGTCTGGATGATGACTCACGATGTTGGCTGGTGGGAGGTAGCGGGGTTACTAATGTAATGTGGATGTTAATGAGAGGCATCGATGTTATGTTGTTGATCTTTATTAAATATGAGTCTGGAGGGGATTATAATTGTTATGTTGTTGTTCTTTATTAAATGTGGGTGCTATTAAACAAAATTAGGGTATTATAAGTACCCTCACCCCATCCATGGGACGGCATTGTTTTATGTAGTGTAATGGTCTGGTTGCTCAGCAGGAAAAACATAATTAGCACTTCTGTAAGGGACGTAGTTGGCATCCCCATGCTCTATATGCCGGCGATCAGAACCGGGCGCCATAATCCCGACAGTCAGCATCCCAAACATAAGTATGCTGGAGAGAGAGTTAGGGTGCATTGGAGAAGGGGGGGGGGGGTTAGGTTTAGCCACCGGGGGAGGGTTAGGGTTAGGCCGCGGGAAGCATACTTGCCTACCTGACCCTCTCCATGAGGGAGAAAATGCTCTGTTCCTGGACTTTCCTGGTAATGTATGATTGCCATCACCTGTGGTGAAACACCTTTCTTATCAATTACCTAGCTCACCACAGGTGATGGCAATCATACATTACCAGGAAAGTCCAGGAAGTATGGCGGGAAGGGAGAGTTAGTGTTAAGGGGAGGGTAAGGATGAGGGTTAGCCTTTGTACCTAAATGTGTCGGGATTATAACCATCTGGATGCGGCTGGTGGTATTCTGACTGGCAGCATCCTCACTGTTGGGATCCGGTACCCAAACCTTATGTAGTAATAATAATAAGCAACAGCATCATCATATATACAGTATGTATTCTTTATGCCTGGCAAATACAATTTACTGTTCATAGTATAAAATATAATATAAGCCACAGAGCTGTAAGAGACACAGGGTCTGCCACGTTCTCAGCCATTAGCGCCCAGTACAGCAGAGGTGAAGCTGTATGGGGGGCTCTCACTCACTGCATAGTACTCTGTGATACAGAGAGCATCTGAGAACATGCGTCTGATGCTGTGCTAAAAAAGAGAAAGTACAATGTTTTGTCTGTATATGTAACAAGCAATTTTATTTGTTAATACCATTTGTATAAACCCTTACCCCAAGCTCTATCCCAAGACATAATGATCTGGATGTTAGGAAGACAGTTCTCATTTCAGCACGCATTATTTTGATATAATATATTTCTAACATTCATCATGTTTACACTGCAGTCATGTGACCATCAGTTTCCGGCGGTGTGATCGGTATGCCGATGTTCTGCTAAGTATACCTGCTCTGTCCCTAATCCCTAAACCTAACCCCTCATCTAGTGCCTAACCTTAACCAAACCCCCCCCCCCCCCCCCCCCAGCCCTCCTGCGGCCTAACCTAAAACTACCCCTGCAGCCTAACTTTAATACTCCCGGCAATGCCTAACCGTTGGCTTTCTGAAAATGTCGACCCTTCATATGGCGACATTTCACTCAGATGCCGATTTTTTTTTTTAAACATGTCAACATTTCTAAGGATTTCAACTGGTGCCGGGCGACATGTTGAACTATGTTGACCTTCTAGTGTCAACATTGTGGTATCAAAATTATGAATGTCGACACGGTAAATGTCGGCCACGTGACTGTATATCACTTCCATGCATATCATAAATGTGTGAGGAATGTTTTTCACGCTAACAGTGTGCTCATAGATTAGAAAACTGGAGTGAAATTGGTCTCACCTGAGACTGTGTGATAGTAAATCCTGCAGGCGTAGTCACAGATACAGACTGGGAGCACATACAGCGCATACTACCGACATGCAGCTGATTGCCGACTGTGACAGCAGCACTAACTCTATGACATCACAGATGCTACAGTATTTATGATGTAATGCAGTCACATGATCAGCCTCGTGAGAGCTGGGAAATAAATACAGTTTATTTATTTCACATTAGCTTGACACTTGACACAAAGGCTTGACACTTAAACATCAGATATCAGCCACAATCAAATCCTCATTCTTTCACCTGAGGAACATAGCCAGAATCAAGCACTTAATTCCCTCAGATAATATGCCAAAAGTCATACATGCATTTGTATCATCTCGATTAGACTACTGTAATGCCCTCTACCTTGGTCTACCAGCAAAAGAATTGCAACGCTTACAGCTGGTGCAAAACACAGCTGCCAGGCTATTAACCAACCAGCCCCGTTCTAGCCACATAACACCCATTCTCTACTCCCTTCACTGGCTGCCTGTAAGATGGCGAATCATCTTCAAGATTGGCTTACTGAGTTTCAAAGCACTACATGACCAAGGCCCAAGGTACCTGAAACAGCTTCTGACCCCATACTCCCCACTCGATTACTGCGATCTGTAGATGAAGGACTTTTAGCAGTACCTAGAATCTACCGTAATTCATCTGGGGGTCGAGCTTTTAGTCATGCGGCTCCGACTCTATGGAACTCACTTCCCCGCACAGTGCGAGAGGCCCCAACTATAGAATCCTTCAAAAGTAGACTCAAGACTTTCCTGTTTACTCAAGCATTTCCATAATGTCCCTTTTAGTATCTTCATGCTTCTGTATTTTATGAAAATGTACTTCATTATTTTCTGTACTATATTATGCTATGTATCTGTTAAGCGCCTTGAGTCCTATTGGAGAAAGAGCGCTATATAAATAAAATTATTATTATTATTATTATTATTATTATTATTATATACTAAAACATTTTCAGATAATAATGTCTAATCCATACTAATTTCCCCAGCAGTGACTGCTGTCATTTTATTTAGGGATTTTGTCCTAATATGTGGATGATGTTGAAGACGAAAATGATTTCAGTTTATATAAATGTACAAAGATGCTTTTACCATGTGATTTTGTTACTAGAGCAATTCCTTGAATAGTCCCCATATTTATTATATATTGTATATGCCGATCTGTCTCTTGTTGGAGTTTTTACTGATAATAAATACACTGGTGTCACACATAGGATCATGTCCGCTAGGGCCGCACATGCTCATTAGTCCAGCTGAGTACGACATCTGACTGAAAAGGCTTTCCACACCGCTGCCATATGTGGCAATATAGAATATCACTCTTCCGCTTTGGGTGGCACCATTATGTTTCCATTGCTTGCTTGTACTATATGACTACAGCTCTGTTTATCCACCTACGAGAAAGCTTTATTTGAATCTGTAACATTCAAAGCTTTTTGCATGGGGAGAGTTTGCACAGACTCCATGTTGCTACTCCTCAAGGGAAGCTTCATTCCTTGTAAGATGGTCACCAAGGCAACTACTGATCATGTGCAGAGCCATCTTAAGACTGTGTGAAAGTGCCATAGCGGAATACAGTCTTCCACTTGGCTCCAGTGAGACCCATGTTTACCTGCTATATAACCGCTGCTCCAGCATCCTGCACCACTTCCCGGTACCTACATGCACTGACCGGCTCCGCTCCATCTACCAGTGTGTATAACAGTGAGTACAGCTGTATCTCCTTTATCTTCACTAAAACCACTCCACTGGTTAAGTAACTGGGCTGTTTGTAGTTATAAGGCATCCACTGGTGGGTACAGGACTTCATCAAGGGTCCTGAAGGACGAAACACGTTGGGCATTCCATGATCTTTCCCAGATCAACCTCCTGAACCTAAGATAAGCACTTTCTACACATTTACTACAAATCGATGTGTACCTTGTACTTTTAGATTTTTTCTTCTCTTTTAATCACATGTTCATGTATTTTTCATGCATTTTTTATGAATTCTCATGCTTAAGCATTTTTTTAAATCAAAGTATATCAGTGTTTTTACTCGTGTAAAATAAATATGCTCTTTCTTTTTATATAAAAAATCTTTTTTACGTTCCTTTACTACAGACACCATTGGTCGCTTGTGCCCATATTCTTGGTTTCTATAACATTTTTTCACAGCAGCTTACCACTGCTGTTTTTATTTAGGGGCCTGCTGACACCCTTTGTACCAAGGGAGTGTATTTTTGGACATATATTATACATAATTGTGAAGGTTTACATACCACAAGTGGCGCTATTTTTTTCCTCTTTTGCAAATATATATATATATATATATATATATATATATATATATATATACCAAATTTTTTTTTCCCTTTTACAATTGCATGTATTTAGCCTTTACTAGGCCTAGTTCTAGTCATCATGCATACACTATTTGCTATATATATTTATAAGGAGATCCCGTCCATGCACTTTCTAATAGATAGACAAGCCTCATTGGTGGCTGGCCACATCCACTCTGGTGCTCACCACACCCCTATTACACTGGCCCATATCGCTGCATTCCCCCAAACCCCCCCTCCCCGGTGGGCACTCCTTGTCCCAATCCGAAACTGTAGGAATGTTGGTAGGAATGGGAGTAAGTTCTTAGTGGTCAGAATGTAGACATCCTTATCATGAAACTAAACAATTACATTCATTGCAACAATTCTAATAAGTAGAGAACAAATGTAATCATCATCAACTAATGTGGAGAAAACTGAAATATATTATGTAACTATAAAGATTAGGTCGTTTTCCCCTCAGGATGAAAGTGTCACATAATATATATCCATGCAAATGTCTGAGCAAACCCTTAGCCTTAAGTAAAGAGTCTTGAGGCAAACCCTTACTATTCCCTAAAGTTAGTTCAAAAACTACCCCAAGCTCTATCCCTAGACATAATGACCTGACCATCACCCTGGCTCAAGCTCAAAAACAAGTCCCAAAATGTTTCCCCCTTAGCTTCCACACATTATAATCCCCTACAAACTCCTTGCACAGCGTAATTGTTAACAGTGGGTAAAAGACGATTAAAGTCTTCCAAGAAAGTGTTAAAATCTCCCCCCACGGGGTGTTGTATGTTAAGCAGAGAGTTCTCATATCGACATACATTATTGTGATATATTTTTGTAACATTCATCATGTTGTCAAAGTCAGAAA
Source organism: Pseudophryne corroboree (assembly GCF_028390025.1). Classification (NCBI taxonomy): domain Eukaryota; kingdom Metazoa; phylum Chordata; class Amphibia; order Anura; family Myobatrachidae; genus Pseudophryne; species Pseudophryne corroboree. The sequence goes on along the minus strand of NC_086447.1, from coordinate 87,849,296 downwards.
AATATCTCTATGCACACTACCATATTTGCACCTCACACAGGTCCGTGCTGCGCATGCGTGCGCTCTCCCGTACGTGCGCATACTCACAGTCGCGGGCACCCGCAGGCGCACGGTATGCGTATTTACGGTAGAGTTTATGTGATCGTAGCGTGCGACTCAATCGTTACATATTTTCACTATATAATGTATTTTGTAGATCATGGTCCCTTTGATAGATTCTGAAAGTTTAGTTAACATAGCATGTTCCTGAACAGAGAGATCCCTCTTTGTATTGTACGAAGGGTCTAACAGGGGTCATACAGTGGTGTTTGGTACCCATCGGAAGAGTATTTAAATAGCAATATTCCGGTGTTGGTTTGGAGCGGATTAATCGCTCGTGCGAATAGTTATGGACATAAGAAGTTTATGTCCATTTACTATTATTTGTTCTTATTTAGTCATGCGGCGGGAAACCCAGTATCCCACCCACCTGAACAGTTGGAAGCAGTCACAGCCCACCTGTATGAATCAACCTATGACCTTTTGTTATAATGCGAAGCCGAATTCCTGTGTCCAATGAACAATGAGATTGTAGGGACCATTGAATTGTATTGTGAGTGGGGCATAAATAGACAAGCCGATCACATCCAGTCCACTCTCTTCAACGGTTCTCATTGCTGATAATCGGGAGCTGGATATCGAGGCGCATGCGATCGTTTCCCCTTGTGCGTAAGTGTTTCTCCGCAACTATATTGATCTTCTTGTTATTGTGGGCCAATCTCTCTCTCTCTCTCTCCTCCTCTTTCTCTCCTATTTTCTCTTAAATAGTAATTGTATTATATTTCCTGTGTAGTTATCTGGTTAGGTAGTCTATGTTATATTGTAGTGTATGATTTGTATTTGTATTAATTCTTTTGCAAGTATATCATTCATAATATATATATATATTAGGCGTTGGACCCTAAGCCCAGGTATCTGTGTATTTCTCATAGTGTTAAGTATTCTCAGAGCGTCGGTGACGCTCAAACAGCTTTTGAGTTAATAAGGTTACACTGTGTTGCATCTACACCCTATCACTACACTAAGGCTTTACTGCATAATATACTGTTTATGGTTTAGATTTAAAGGTTTAACATTGTGAGCGTCAGCGCCGCTCGTGATCTCCTCGTGGTCTCGAGCGTCCGCTACGCTGATAGCGTAGCATTACGGTAGTCGCTCACCTATAAGTGTGCCCGATACCAACAGCGTATTCTCGTGAGCGTCTGCATCGCTCGAGCAGCCCGCTCCCGATACAGCGTCCGTTACGCTATAGTGAACCATTACGTTAGTCAGCAGCCAATAGCGTGCCTGCCTGTGATCTCTTGGCCGTGAGCGAACGTGACGCTTGAGCGTCTCGACCACGGCTAAGCGATTGTTACGCAACAAGCGTACCCTTACGGTACTTCATACGTAAATAGCGTACAGTGTTCTTAGACCTCACAAAGGGTTTTATATAAGATAAATATTCAGCTTTATCAATTGGCGGCTCGCCCGTCCTTCACATATCTGCACTAGGTAGATACAGCAGACATTATCCATCAGCAAAGGGCGGGAGGTTATATTCCTCGTAGTGCTGTCGGGATAAGCGTCTGCTTCTCTTAGTAAAGGGTGCTGAAGGAATCCGGGACCGGAGGTAAGAACAAAACGATAGTCTCTTTTAAAACTGTTTATTTTTCTGTCTTGCGTACACACGCACGCACATATATATCTGCATTTCTTTTTCATTTGTGTATTTTCGTATATCACTCTTCTGTTTGCCTTTTTATAATTGATAAACGTGCTGAGAGAGATTTGCCGCTATTTCAATAGTTTGAGTAAAGGTAATATAGTTAAAGTATAGACAAACACACAGCTCTGCCTGAGAGACGAGGAGGTCAGTGTGGTGCGCGGTAGATGATCGAGGATCATCTACATTGATAAACGTATAAGTTGTGTTACAGTGGATCTTTTTGCGTACACGTGTCTCTAACAAAGGACTGAGACTTGCGTACGCAACCCAAAGGCCGACGCACGCAGCGTATGTTACGCAACGGAGCGTCCGTGTACGCCCATGTAACTCAAATCACAAGTGTTATTTTTAAAAAGGAGATAAATAGCGCAACGCGGTAAATAACGCAAGGCGATAAATAGCGCAAATTGATTTCAGTTTTCCAAAACTTAGTTTAAATACCTTACTTTACTGTAACGCCTCTGGGGAGAGCTATCAGACTACGGGAAATGATTTTTCTGATCAGAAATCTATAAGAATGATAGTGGGTTGAAAACGGTATGAGTGTATTGAATCCCGCTTTGTGGACTTTGTGATCTATGTGATAAAAACGGTATTGAATTCCGCTTTGTGGACTTTGTGATCTGTGTGATCTTTAGTGGAACGTGATGAGCACGGTCTGAGTGAAAACGTGCAACAGAGTGTGATAAAGTTTTCGTTGTATTACGCTCTGGCTGTTTTGGAGCACAGTAGGGAGACTCCAATGATCCTACCATTTATGGGCAACAAGTGTCTATAAGTGGTACGATTGGACCGCACGGTTGTATGTGTGACCAATAACGCAACGTGATATGAGGACGTATATCCATGCGTAAATCTTGCCCTCATACGTGTTGTAGGGAGCACATGCAAGCGTGATTTGTGTAAAGAAAAAGGAAGGGAATTTTCCCAGGAAAATCTCTAGAGATAGGGCCTGCAACGGCTACACGTGTCTGCTAGAAGGCGGACCGGAGATACTCGGAGCAGAAGAAGTTCAGTGGAAGAGCTTTAAGGATTTCCAACGTAAATTTCTGTGTTTGGTGCATTTTAGGAAGTTTTTCTGTGTAAGGTCCACAATGGCAGCCAAGTGCACAACACAGAGACGTTCAGCAGTCAGGATTCAGACTCCAGAGGCTTGCAGACCCCGAGGGTCTGCTCGGTTAGTAATGTGGGGGAAATATGGTCCCCACACTGAGACCTTTTGTGATGAATGGACACGAATGACTGCGGGGGATAAGGCACCATTTCCCGGGATAGGTAGTTTTGACACAGAGGTGTTGCATAATTTAAGGCGGAGGATCTGTCTCATAAAATTCTGGAAACAACGAGTTAAACATTATGATTGTTTGCAGTTATGGCAACAGGAAAGTGACATGCAAAGAAATGTAACTTACACACCTAACTTTCATCTTGAGAGGAGAGACATGGCAATGGAGAGGATTGTGGTTGCGGAGAAAAGCACAAGGGTGAACAATAAAAACGCTCTTAGCAACTGTAGTATAGATGATAAGAATAAGTGTAATAAATGTAACAATGATAATTGTAATACTGTTGAATGTACAACTATTAACCCATGCAAGTCGCACCCCATGTTAAACTTTCCTCAGGAACAACAACAAGAAAGTGAGCCCAGCACAATGTCGGAGCCTTTTCCAGAAGCCATCACACAAGACATCCAGGTGGACGCGACCAAATCGGTAAAGACTGTAATCAAACCCCCTAACGGAGGGTCAGGTGAGGTCGTGTCCACAGGTACGTATGGTATTATACATCACGCACAAACAAATGTACCTCATATCGTAGAATCAATTCAGAATGACGTTACTGGACTTAATCCTGTCAGGGTAATTGCAGTACCAAATGGGAAAACTGACTCTTCAGGAGTCACTCCCGTCAGGAACATCGCCATGTACTGCCCCTTTTCCCGGACAGAATTAAGAACAATTCTGTCTGAATTTCCTGATCCCAGGAAAGACTTAGTTGCTTGTCAAAAATACATTAGAGTGCTAGGACATACTGCAGAGCCAAATAACAAAGATTGGAGGACAGTTTTGAGGACATGTTTACCCCCCGATGTTGATTCATTGAAATTTATCGCTGATTGTAAACTAGATGAGGAAGTGCCACTAACAGACGAGTATAACCAAGATAATGTAAAAAATAAGAATTTACTTACCGATAATTCTATTTCTCGTAGTCCGTAGTGGATGCTGGGGACTCCGTCAGGACCATGGGGATTAGCGGGCTCCGCAGGAGACAGGGCACATCTAAAAAGCTTTTTAGGTCACATGGTGTGTACTGGCTCCTCCCCCTATGACCCTCCTCCAAGCCTCAGTTAGGTACTGTGCCCGGACGAGCGTACACAATAAGGAAGGATCTTGAATCCCGGGTAAGACTCATACCAGCCACACCAATCACACCGTACAACTTGTGATCTGAACCCAGTTAACAGTATGATAACAAAACGAAGTAGCCTCTGAAAAAATGGCTCACAACAATAGTAATAACCCGATTTTTGTAACAATAACTATGTACAAGAATTGCAGACAATCCGCACTTGGGATGGGCGCCCAGCATCCACTACGGACTACGAGAAATAGAATTATCGGTAAGTAAATTCTTATTTTCTCTAACGTCCTAGTGGATGCTGGGGACTCCGTCAGGACCATGGGGATTATACCAAAGCTCCCAAACGGGCGGGAGAGTGCGGATGACTCTGCAGCACCGAATGAGAGAACTCCAGGTCCTCTTTAGCCAGAGTATCAAATTTGTAAAATTTTACAAACGTGTTCTCCCCTGACCACGTAGCTGCTCGGCAAAGTTATAATGCCGAGACTCCTCGGGCAGCCGCCCAGGATGAGGCCACCTTCCTTGTGGAATGGGCATCTACATATTTCGGCTGTGGCAGGCCTGCCACAGAATGTGCAAGCTGAATTGTACTACAAATCTAGCGTGCAATAGACTGCTTAGAAGCAGGAGCACCCAGCTTGTTGGGTGCATACAATATAAACAGCAAGTCAGACTTTCTGACTCCAGCCGTCCTAACTATATATATATATATATATATATATTTTTAGGGCCCTGACAACGTCTAGTAACTTGGAGTCCTCCAAGTCCCCAGTAGCCGCAGGCACCACAATAGGTTGTTTCAGGTGACAACACTGACACCCCTTTAGGAAGAAACTGGAGACGAGTCCCAGTTCTGCCCTGTTCAAATGGAAAATTCTAATATGGGCTTTTGTAAAACAAAACCGCCCATTCTTTTTGACAATCGCCTGGCCGAGGCCAGGACTAACAACATGGTCACTTTCCATGTGAGATATTGGTCAACAGCATGGTCACTTTCCATGTGAGATATTTCAAATCCACAGATTTGAGCGGTTCAAACCAATATGATTTTAAGGAATCCCAACACTATGTTGAGATCTCACGGTGCCCCTAGAGGCACAAAAGAACTGTATATGGAATACACCCTTTACAATCTGGACTTCAGGAACTGAAGTCAATTTTTTCTGGAAGAAAATCTACAGGGCCGAAATTTAAATCTTAATGAACCCCAATTTGAGGCTCAAAACACTCCTGTTTTCAGGAAGTGCAGAATCGACCTAGTTGAATTTCCTTCGTGGAGCCTTCCTGGCCTTACCCACGCAACATATTTTCACCACATGTGGTGATGACGTTGTGCGGTCACCTCCTTCCTGGCTTTGACCAAGGTAGGTATGACCTCTTATGGAATGCCTTTTTCCCTTCAGAATCCGGTATTCAACCGCCATGCCGTCAAACGCAGCCGCGGTAATTCTTGGAAAAGACATGGTACTTGCTGAAGCAAGTCCCTTCTTAGCTCCCCAGGCCCTTAGTCCTCTGTGAGCATCTCTTGAAGCTCCGGGTACCAAGTCCCTCTTGGCCCATCCGGAGCCACTAGTATAGTTCATACTCCTCTATGTCTTATAATTCTCAATACCTTGGTTATGAGAAACAGAGGAGGGAACCCATACACTGACTGGTACACCCACGGTGTTACCAGAACATCCACAGCTATCGCCTGAAGGTCTCATGACCTGGCGGAATACCTGTCCCGTTTTTCGGGCGGGACGCTATCATGTCCACCTTTGGTCTTTGCCAACGGTCCACAATCATGCTGAAAAACTTCCCTATGAAGTTTCCACTCTCCCGGGTGGAGGTCATGCCTGCTGAGGAAGTCTGCTTCCCAGTCGTCCACTCCCGGAAAGAACACTGCTGACAGTGCTATCACATGATTTTCCGCCTAGCGAAAAATCCTTGCAGTTTTGTCACTGCCCTCCTGCTTCTTGTGCCGCCCTTTCTGTTTACGTGGGCGACTGCCGTGATGTTATCCCACTGGATCAATACCGGCTGACCTTGAAGCAGAGGTCTTGCTAAGTTTAGAGCCTTATAAATTTGCTCTAAGCTTATTTATGCAGAGAGAATTCTCCAGACTTAATCACACTTCCCTGGAAATTTTTTCCCTGTGTGACTGTTCTCCAGCCTCTCAGGCTGGCCTCTGTGGTCACCGGCATCCAATCCTGAATGCCAAATCTGCGGCCCTCTAGAAGATGAGCACTCTGTAATCACCACAGGAGAGACACCCTTGTCCTTGGATATAGGGTTATCCGCTGATGCATCTGAGGATGCGATCCGGACCATTTGTCCAGCAGATCCCACTGAAGAGTTCTTGCGGGAAATCTGCCGAATGGAATTGCTTCGTAATAAGCCACCATTTTTACCAGGACTCTTGTGCAATGATGCACTGACACTTTTCCTGGTTTTAGGAGGATCCCGATTAGCTCGGATAACTCCCTGGCTTTCTCCACTGGGAGAAACACGTTTTTCTGGACTGTGTCCAGAATCATCCCTATGAACAGTAGACGTGTCATCGGAAAAAGCTGCGATTTTGGAATATTTAGAATCCACTCGTGCTGACGTAGAACTACTTAAGATAGTGCTACTCCGACCTCCAACTGTTCTCTGGACCTTGCCCTTATCAGGAAAGCGTCCATGTTTCCTTTTAAGAAAAATCATCATTCCGGCCATTACCTTGGTAAAGACCCGGGGCGCCGTGGACAACCCAAACGGCAGCGTCTGAACTGATAGTGACAGTTCTGTACCAGGAACCTGAAGTACCCTTGGTGAGAAGGGCAAATTTGGACCTGTAGGTAAGCGTCCCTGATATCCAGTGACACCATATCGTCCCCTTCTTCCTGGTTCGCTATCACTGCTCTGAGTGACTCCATCTTGATTTGAACGCTTGTATGTAAGTGTTCAAATATTTCAGATCTCACCGAGCCGGTTGGCTTCAGTACCACAATATAGTGTGGAATACTACCCCCTTCCATGTTGTAAGAGGGGTACTTTGATTATCACCTGCTGGGAATACAGCCTGTGAATTGTGTGAGGGGGAGATGTCTCGAATTTCCAATGTACACCTGGGATACTACATGTAGGATCCCGGAGTTCCCTTGCGAGTGAGCCCCCTGCGTACTGAAACTCTTGAGATGACCCCCTACCGCACCTGAGTCCGCTTGTACGGCCCCAGCGTTATGCTGCGGACTTGGCAGAAGCTGTGAGGGGCTTCTGTTCCTGGGAATGGGCTGCTTGCTGCAGTCTTCTTCCCTTTCCTCTACCCCTGGGCAGATATGACTGGCCTTTGCCCGCCTGCCCCTATGGGGACGAAAGGACTGAGACTGAAAAGACTGTGTCCTTTTTTGCCGATATGTGATTCGGGGTAACAAAAAGTGGATTTTTCAGCTGTTGCCATGGCCACCAGGTCCGATGGACCGCCCCTTTATACGGCAATACTTCCACATGCCGTCTGGAATCTGCCTCACCTGACCACTGTCGTGTCTTCGTCTGGCAGATATGTAAATCACATTTACTCTTGATGCCAGAATGCAAATATCCCTCTGCGCATCACGCATATATAGAAATGCATCCTTAAAATGCTCTATAGTCAATAAAATCTTGTCCCTGTCAAGGGTATCAAAATTTTCAGTCAGGAAATCCGACCAAGCCCCCTCAGCGCTGCACATCCAGGCTGAGGCGATTGCTGGTCGTAGTATAACACCAGTATGTGTGTATATACTGTCATGATATTTTTCAGCTTCCTATCAGCTGGCTTCTTGAGGGCGGCCGTATCTAGAGACGGTAACGCCATGTTTTTATAAGCGTGTGAGCGCCTTATCCACCCTAAGGTGTGTTTCCCAACTCGCCCTTACTTCTGGCGGGAAAGGGTATACCGCCCATAACTTTCTATCGGAGGAACCCCACGTATCATCACACACTTCATTTAATTTATCTGATTCAGGCAAAACTACAAGTAGTTTATTCACACCCTACAAAATACCCTTATTTGTGGTACTTGTAGTATCAGAAATATGTAACAGCTCCTTCATTGCCCTTAACATGTAACTCGTGGCCCTAAAGGAAAATTACGTATGTTTCTTCACCGTCGACACTGGGGTCAGTGTCCATGTCTGTGTCTGTCGACCGACTGAGGTAAATGGGCGTTTTTACAAGCCCCTGACGGTGTCTGAGACGCCTGGACCGGTACTAATTTGTCCGCCGGCCATCTCATGTCGTCAACCGTCTTGCAGCGTGTTGACATTATCACGTAATTCCATAAGTAGACCATCCATTCCGGTGTCGACTCCCTAGAGAGTGACATCAACATTACAGGCAATTTGCTCCGCCTCCTCACCAACATTTTCCTCATACATGTCGACACACACGTACCGACATACAGCACACACACAGGGAATGCTCTGATAGAGGACAGGACCCACTAGCCCTTTGGGGAGACAGAGGGAGAGTTTGCCAGCACACACCAAAAGCGCTATAATGTATATAACAACCCTAGAAGGTGTTGTTTCTATATATGCGCTCTTAATATATCATTATATCGCCAATTTATGCCCCCCTTCTCTTTTAACCCTGTTTCTGTAGTGCAGTGCAGGGGAGAGTGGGAGCCTTCCTCACCAGCGGAGCTGATCAGGAAAATGGCGCTGAGTGCTGAGGAGAATAAGCTCCGCCCCCTTTTCGGCGGGCTTTTCCTCCCGGTTTTTTAATAACTGGCCTGGGTTAAAATACATACATATAGCCTTAATGGCTATATGTGATGTATTTATTTGCCAAATAGGTATTTATATTGCTGCCCAGGGCGCCCCCAGCAGCGCCCTGCACCCTCCGTGACCGTGTCAGTGAGCCGTGTGACAACAATGGCGCACAGCTGCAGTGCTGTGCGCTACCTCTCTGAAGACTGTGAAGTCTTCTGCCGCCTGTTTCCGGACCTCCGTTCCGCCGTCTTTCTTCAGCGTCTGTAAGGGGGATCGGCGGCGCGGCTCCGGGACGAACCCCAGGCTGACCTGTGTTCCGACTCCCTCTGGAGCTCAGTGTCCAGTAGCCTAAGACTTCAATCCTCCTGCACGCAGGTGAGTTGCCAGTCTCTCCCCTAAGTCCCTCGTTGCAGTGATCCTGTCGCCAGCAGGAATCACTGATTAGAAACCTAAAAAAAAACTTTACTAAATAGCTCCTTAAGAGAGCCATCCAGTTTGCACCCTTCTCGGACGGGCACAAAAACCTAACTGAGGCTTGGAGGAGGGTCATAGGGGGAGGAGCCAGTACACACCATGTGACCTAAAAAGCTTTTTAGATGTGCCCTGTCTCCTGCGGAGCCCGCTAATCCCCATGGTCCTGACGGAGTCCCCAGCATCCACTAGGACGTTAGAGAAAGAATTAATCTACAGTTGAAAGAATATTTTCCTACAGTAGTAAAGTGGAATAAAATCTTTACAATAAAACAAAAAGAAGGTGAATCCGCATCAGAGTATTTTCACCGGGCTCTGCAGGATATGGCTAGGTACACGGGTATAGATGACATTGACACTAATGTACACCACAGAGAGGTAGCTGTGTCTGTATTAATGAACAACTTAAAAGACACACTAAAAATTAGGGTACAAACCTCGATACCTCATTGGAGAGGTATCTCGGTCGCTGCATTAAGAGAGTCCGCTATCGAGCATGACCGAAATATCCAAAGAACCAGGGAAGCGCAGGGAGAGCGGTTAATGGCACTGAACATCCAAGCATTAGAGGAGGCATCAAGTCGACCGGAACCCCAGGCCCCTAGCACATGGAGAAAGCCAAGGATTTGTTATCATTGTAGAAGAGAAGGGCATTATGCCAGCAACTGTAATAACCCACATAAAGTTAGACCCCCTAGACCAAGAAATGAGCAAAATTATAACACACAAAATTATAATCAGGGATCATATAGGAAAAATTTTGGCCCACACCCATAATGTGCAGTCAGGAAAGGTGATCATTAGGACTGATGGTAAGCCTGAGGTTATAGTTAATAAATTGGGAGGTCATTCCCTGAAGACACAGGAATGACCGGGTGAAACGTTGTAAATGTATCTGTGAAATGTTTTTTTTTTCTCTCTCCCCATCTCTGACGATTATTGGTAGGATTCAAACATTGCATATACTTGGTCTTTGCAGAAGTCTACCAAACCCCAGCATGACCTATCCGCACCAATGTATTCTGGCCAGATACAGACAATGGAATATGGAAGTGCTGGGGGGAGGGACTGCGCAAGGAAATCATTGGACATGTAGATATGACAGCCTGATGATCTGACAATGGTTTAGAAAATGTTTATGTTGAAAAATGTTTCTTTCTTTTTCTGGTGTTTATTGATGTGTTATGTTATATATACATATATGAATTGTTCTCTCTCTCTTTTGTTTTTTTTCCCTCTTCTCACTCATGTTTTAAAGATGGTATGTCACACATCAGTTAGACAAATGGTAATGCAAGATTTTTGCTCCTTACAGAAAGATCGCTGGTTTGGAGGGAATATTGCATCACCGGAATGTTCGTTTGGAAGACTGAGAGACAGCACCTTTGAGATGACAGCAGAACAAGAAGAACAACAAGACTAGAGAACTTAATTATTGTGACAAGTTTCTCTCCCCCTCAAACTGTTTTTCTGTACCCCCATTACAAGTTTCTTCTTTTCTCCTCCTGTAAGATGGACTTGCCCAAAGAGACTGTGATATGGATTTTCCTGTTGACCATGATGTTGACCAGAGCAGTCTGTTCCGGCGAGAGTACCATGGAGGTCGAGAAAGGATCCAGAAAGGTTCCGATGACTGAGACGGAGGTGTAAATTTCCAATAGCAATACAACCACCAAGCAAAGGCGAGTACCGGAAACGATCCAGCAGTCATGTTATTTGTAAACATTGTGAAGGATTGTTAGCTGAAAAGAAAACTGTATCTGTCGGCTCTGTAACAATGTCATTGAGGATGGGTGCGTAAAGAAATGCCAATCCAGTTTTAATATCCATATGGACCGGCATCCATTGAGTGACTATCACTCCTTAGTGGGTAGTGTGTTAAATCAAACAGATTGTTGGGTATGCTCTCAAGTACCTCAAGGTCATAGCAAATCAGGGCTAGTACCATTTCCTTTAACGTTAGGGGAGGTACTTGAGTTAAGTGGTGGGAGACCGGTGGACAGGAGGTTTAATATCTCCAGCCCTCCTAGTTTGAAGCTCCACCAATACCATGTGGATAGGTCCCTATTATGTTTTAACATCTCCAATCCCCGAAAGCCGGGAAATTGGGAAGTGTCATGGAGTAATCAAACCATGACCTTTTCGCATAGAGCAGATAGAATGCCTACAGATACAGAGCTTATACGCCACATAGCCAGTAGAGGAAAATCTTTCCGGTATAGGTATACCTTAGGAAATAGGATTACGAGAGTTGGAGAGATATCACCAGGATACTGTGCACATATCGTACAACCTGATACGTGTACTAAGCAGATGGAAGAATTAGGGTTAGGAGATTTCACATGGAAGGTGTGTAATATGGTTATGTCCTACTCCGTCCCATATGTTCTCCCCGATGATGCATATTTCATATGCGGGAGAAAGGCGTATGCAGTGTCAAAAATATGAATGTCGACACGGTAAATGTCGGCCACGTGACTGTATATCACTTCCATGCATATCACAAATGTGTGAGAAAGGTTTTTTACGCTAACATTGTGCTCATAGATTATTAGAAAACTGGAGTGAAATTGGTCTCACCTGAGACTGTGCGATAGTAAATCCTGCAGGCGTAGTCACAGATACAGACTGGGAGCACATACAGTGCAGACTACCGACATGCAGCTGATTGCCGACTGTGACAGCAGCACTAACTCTGTGACATCACAGGATCTATTTATGATGTAATGCAGTCACATGATCAGCCTGGTGAGAGCTGGGAAATAAATACAGTTTATTATATACTAAAACATTTTCAGATAATAACGTCTAATCCATACTAATGCCCCCAGCAGTGACTGCTGTCATTTTATTTGGTGATTTTGTGCTAATATGTGGATGATGTTAAAGACGAAAATGATTTCAGTTTATATAAATGTACAAAGATGCTTTTATCATGTGATTTTGTTACTTGAGCAAAACCCTGAATAACCTAGGAAGACCTTGCTCAGTGTAATTATTAACAATAGATGAAAAAGTGGATCACATAGACACAACGAAGACCTCGCCCACAGGGTACAAGAGAAATCCCCTTTGTCCCCACTGCCTCAGTCACCTACAATTGAGTAACCCCAGTGGAAAGTGCTTAGATAGTTTGATTTTACATTGACGTGTTTAGTCTTTACTAGGCCTAGTTCCAGGGACGTGCAGTCAGGGGAGGCAGAGCCTCACCTGTCATGCTCCCTGTCATATTTTACAGTTTTGACTTTAAAAATGATTGGAATAATACAAAGATGTGTATAACTTCTAAGCATATTCTTTGTATTATTGCAGCATTTTATAGATAAAACTGGGTACAGCTGGAGGGCTCCAGGAATTGCAGGGAGAGACAGAGATGAGGCAGCCAGAGCTGAGCCTCATCTCACACACTGTCAGAGCCTGCCTGTACAGTGGGGTGGGGCTACACAGCAGCCAATCATGCTGCTTAGAAAGGAGAAATGGGAGGCATGCCTCAGTGTGGGGACGTGTGTGAGCTCTGATGGGCAGCTCAGATTGGTCATGTGACCAATCCAGGTAGTGCAGGAACACAGATACCAGGAGCTGAGCAACGTGACAGGGAAGGAGGGAAGTGGAGACCCACAGTGCCAGCAGCAGCCACCCATGCACAGTGACTAGGAGGAGCTGCAGTGTGTGCAGTGGTTAAAGTGGAGGGGAACGAGGTGGAACTGAGTTCCACCACCTGTAATGGTAGGGGGAACTAGTTCCACCATCTCCATTGCCCTGCACAGTAATTCCAACAGAAAAGCCCACCCCATCATCTGCAACAATCGATGATACAGGCGGCACTAGTGTTACTGATGAGCTGCAGCCACCTACTCCTTCCTCAGGTCCTGGTGCCTCCATGGTCCTCCTCCATGAGTTCCACCACCTCACCAGGACTACTTTAAGCCCTGAGTGTGTGTATCATCTGTTGTGAGTGTGGGGACAGGAGTGTGTGTGTCACCTGTAGTGAGTGTGGAGACAGGATTGTACATGTGTGTGTGTGTGTCACCTGTAGTGAGTGTGGAGACAGGATTGTACATGTGTGTGTTTGTGTGTGTGTGTCACCTGTAGTGAGTGTGGGCACAGGAGTGTGTGTGTGTGTGTGTGTGTGTGTGTGTGTGTGTGTGTGTGTGTAGGTGTGCGCCACGCAGTGGGGGAGCCAGTGTCAGAACTGGTGGGTGGCAGTGCAATGGAGGGCGCGATCGCTGCCCTTCCTTTTATCACTGGAGAAAGGACTGGCCGCCGCTGAGTTGCCTGTCACCCCAGCACACGCCAGCATCTCTGGACTGGGAGAGAGGCTGCTGCTGCAGCGGCGGCCGGTCCTCTCTCTCCCCACCTGACATGCGGCTGTCAGCAACAAGGAGGAGGGCAACGGGATCAAGACCCCCTCCAATGGGCCTGGGCCAGGTAGAGAGTACCCGCCACCCCCTCTCGGTACCACTGTGTGTGTGAGTTTGTGTGTGTGTGTGTGTGTGTGTTACGTTGAATAGGGGGTCACAGACTCCCAGCACCCAAACCCACCCCCCATGTGTGCCTCCCCAGCCTCTGACCTCACCGCACGTCACTGGGCTGCAGCAGTCAGGTCCTGCTCACCTGTTCCATGAACCTGCAGCCAAGTGGAGGTCACCAGCAGCATTAGGGGGGCTCCTGTCTAGTCAAGGCAGCTGATCGCTGACAGAGCCCTGACGTATACTGCAGCAGAGGCGTAGCTAGGGTTTTCGGAGCCCAGGGCAAGATGGAAAAGGGTGCCCCTCCCAAAAAAAAACAAAACACCACAATATGCATGTGCGCGCACCGAAGGCACTGAAAATGTCCCACAGTGCCAGTTACATTGCCCCACAGTGCCAGTTACATTGCCCCACAGTGCCAGTTACATTGCCCCACAGTGCCAGATACATGCCCCACTGTGCTCCCCCTCCCCCCTCCTCCCCTGGTCAGTCACTGCTTGTGGCTCCACTGGCTCGCCTCTGATATGTGAGGGGAGGAGAGCGCAGCGCCTCTCCTTCCCCCCCACCACTCCAGGTCTCCGGCCGGCGGTGGCTGTGTGGCGCCGGTCCGCTAGCCAATCAGGAGCCGGTCCGCAAGCTTTGATTGGCTAACTCCGCCGGACACCGGACACACGCAGCGCTGCTAGTGCCGGCAGCGGCGGTGACAGGAGGGAGAGAAGCTGCGCTCTCCTCCCCTCACATTTCGGTGTGACGGGGCGAGTGGGGCATGATGCCCTGGCCGCCGGCGATGCCCCCCTCTCCTGGGCCTGCCAAGGCGCCCAGGTCACGTGCCCCACTCGCCCTACCCTAGTTACGCCTCTGCCAATGAGTACTGAAAACCAGGCCTTTTCAGGCATCCAATCAGGGAGGGTAAGAGAGCAGTGTGCCACGCCCCCTCTGAATCCGTCCCTGCATCTGCTTCTATCACAGCCCTGCCCCTGTCACTGAGGCAGAGTTAGAGGTGCCTCATCTCCTTGTTGTTTTCCATGGGCTTTTCCTGACAGCGTCCGTGGCCCCGCCCCCCGCTTAATACAGTTTGTAATTGTCAGTGGGAGGCAGCGCTCTCGCTGCCTCATATCCAGTTATGGCTAGGATTTCTTACAGCAAAAATAATTACAATAATACAAAGAAGTTCGTTATAACACAGAATCTGTGTGCTCTTTGTGAGAGGCGTGCATTATCAAGTGAGGCTTGGCTTATTAAGTGAGTTTGAAACAGCAGCAGGTGAGTTAGAATACAGCAACAGGTGAGTTTTAAAATACACCAAGTAACACACAAATTTGCAATACCATTCACATCTGATACAATGTTTGGCCTTGTGCAGTGCAATGGATGTAAAGCATTTGTTTGGAAAGAGGCAGCGTGGAGACTCAGCTGCTGTCCAATCTGTGAGCAATTTTCTCTGCTGAAGGAGGAGATAGCAAAACTGCATGCTGAGATTTGTAGGATGTCTGTGTCTTTGAAGCCTCCACTGCCTCAGAGAGCCACCAGAAGACATTCTGCCTGGACTACTGTGGGCTCTCAAGGGCAGAGATTTCCAGAGGGACACAGACACCTCCCGCAAGCGGTGACACTGCAAAACTCATATGCTACTCTTGCAGGGCTGGAAGATACAACTAATAGAGGCACTACAGAACAGGAGGATATGGGGACTTCTACCAACTATAGGAACAGGAAATGGAACAGGAAAATTGAATCTCCAAAAAGCACTGCACTTCTCTTGGGAGATTCCATTATTAGAGGAATACATCTGGGAAATGCAAATGAAGTAGAGAAACAAGTAAGGTGCTTACCTGGAGCCACAGCTCCAAGGGATAAAGAGCGCATGCTAAGAATTGTGAAGGCAGCAAGAAAAGATGGGGAGGTGGATGTCATTGTCCACCTAGGGACAAATGACCTGGCAAATGCTGAACTCATGGCTGTAAAAGATGAAGTTAGGGACTGCTCTGAAGCAGGTGGCAACCACTGTATCTTTTTCAGAAGTATTGCCAGTACACAGAGGGGAAGACAGAACTCTTTGCATCAGAAACTTCAATGTTTGGCTAAGGACATGGTGCAATGACGAGAGATTTGGATTTATAGGCCATAGTCACACCATCTGGCAAGATAGGAGCTTATACAAAAGTGACGGCCTGCACCCATCTTCAAGGGGAACGAGAATACTAACTGAACAGTTTGGATGCTTCATCAAGAACTATTTAAACTAACAAAGGGGGGCAGTGAACCAAATAGGAATAAAGAAATCTGCTCCCCCAACACAGAGGTATTGTTTCTGCAGGCAAAGGGAATAGGAAGCATATCCACAGCAACAGAAGATAATTCAGATCAAAACCAAATAAAAATAGGCAGAGAGAAGAACATAGCTAGGAACAGAAAAAGCACAAACAAAACTCTAAAAGCTATGTGTGCAAATGCTAGGAGCTTAGGAAATAAAATCCCAGAACTAACTGCAATAATGACAAGGGATGATCTAGACATTGTGGCAATTACAGAGTCATGGTACAATGAAAATCATGACTGGGACATAGCTATACCGGGATATACTTTATTTAGAAAGGACAGAATTGGAAAAATCGGAGGAGGGGTAGCAATGTATGTAAAAAATGCCATAAATACTACATTAATACAAAGTATTGAAGAAAAAACTGAGGCCCTTTGGGTGACCATAGAAACAGGGGAAAAGTTGATTATTCGTATTGGCGTGATATACAGGCCACCAGGTCAGGAAGAGGAACTTGACAAGAACCTATTGCAGGACATAACTAAAATGGCATTAAAAGGAGAGGTAATAATCATGGGAGACTTTAATCTTCCTGATGTAAACTGGGAGGTGTCTGTTGCTAGTTCCACTAGAAGTAGGAACATTTTAAATTCCCTTCAGGGAGCATCCCTCCACCAATTGGTGAGGGAGCCCACTCGGAAAGACGCAATATTAGACTTAATACTTACAAATGGAGACAGATTATCGGACGTAAAAGTGGGTGAAAACCTGGGATCCAGTGATCATCAAGCAGTATGGTTCAGCATTAAGACAGAGACTGACTCGTCCCATACAAAAACAAAGGTGTTGGATTTTAGGAAGGCTGATTTTGTAGGGATGGGAAAATGTGTAAGTGATTCTTTGGCAGAGTGGAGGAACTTGGAAACAGTGCAGGAGAGGTGGGAAACATTCAAATGTGCAATATTGAAGGCAACAGACCTTTGTATCAAAACTGTTAGGAAAAACACAAGGAAAAGGAAGCCAGTGTGGTTTGCAAAAGAAGTAGCAAATATTGTGAGAGCAAAAAAGATGGCTTTTAGGAAATATAAGCAGACACAAAATAATGAAGACAAAAAGATATATCTTGTTAGACAGAAGGAGACAAAGAAGGTAATCAGATGTGCAAAGGCACAAGCTGAGGAGAAAATGGCCCAGTCAGTGGGTAAAGGAGGCAAAACTTTTTTTAGGTATATAAGCGAAAAGAGAAAAACAAAAGGCGGAATTATAAAACTAAAGACGGACACTGGGAGTCTTGTTGAAGGAGACAATTTAATAGCAGATCATCTTAATGATTATTTTTGCTCAGTATTTACTACTGAAAGAGAGGGGAGGGGGCCACAGTTAAGTTGCAGGGATATTCAGGAAAATGAAACAAGTACATTTACAGAGGAGAAGGTCCTAACAGAACTCTCAAAGCTGAAAGTGGACAAATCTATGGGGCCAGATGGGATACATCCAAGGATACTAAAAGAACTTAAAGAGGTGCTGGTAGCACCATTGACAGAATTATTCAACCAGTCATTAGCTACAGGAGAAATCCCAGGGGACTGGAAAAGAGCAAACGTAGTCCCACTGCACAAAAGTGGAAGCAAGGAAGAGGCAAACAACTACAGACCAGTGAGTCTTACATCAGTAGTAGGGAAATTGATGGAAACACTCTTAAAAGAAAGAGTTGTAGATTATCTCAAATCCGGCAATTTACTGGATCCCAAACAGCATGGATTCACTGGGGGGAGATCATGTCAAACAAATCTTATTGACTTTTTTGATTGTGTGACTAAAGTGATGGATAAAGGTGGAGCCATGGATATAGCTTATCTAGACTTTAGTAAGGCTTTTGACACAGTTCCACATCGCAGACTGCTAAATAAACTTGAAAGTTTGGGATTGGATATTAGGATTATTGAATGGATAAGATCTTGGTTGAAGGATAGAAAACAGAGAGTTGTGGTAAATGGAGTGCATTCACAGGAGGGAAATGTTACCAGTGGAGTACCCCAGGGATCTGTACTTGGACCAGTGCTTTTTAATATCTTTATTGGTGACATTGCAAATGGCATTAAAGGGAAAGTATGCCTTTTTGCAGATGACACAAAGGTATGCAACAGGGTAGACACACCAGGTGGGGTAAAACAAATGATTGAGGATCTAGGTAGACTAGAGGAATGGTCAAGAGTCTGGCAATTACAGTTTAATGCCAAAAAATGCAAAATCATGCACTTGGGTCTCAAAAATCCTAAAGCTAAATACAGTATTAATGGCACTATACTGGAAACTACTGAGGAGGAAAGGGATATAGGAGTCACTATTTCAGATGACTTAAAAGCAGGTAAGCAATGTAACAAGGCAATGAGGAAGGCTAGTCAGATGCTTGGCTGCATTGGGAGAGGAATCAGCAGCAGAAAGAAAGAAGTAATAATGCCACTGTATAGGTCATTGGTATGGCCTCATCTAGAATACTGTATTCAGTTCTGGAGGCCATATCTTCAAAAGGATATTAATACATTAGAAACTGTACAAAGGAGGGCAACTAAAATGGTGCATGGCCTACATCACAAAACATACCCAGAAAGACTAAGAAATCTCAATATGTATAGTTTGGAGCAGAGAAGGGAAAGGGGGGACATGATAGAAACTTTCAAATATATGAAGGGTTTTAACAAAGTCCAGGAGGGAAACATTCTCCAAATGAAGAGAAGCAATAGGACACGAGGACATCCACTGAGACTGGAGGGGGGGAGGTTCAGGGGAAATTTGCGGAAAAATTACTTCACAGAAAGGGTAGTGGACAAGTGGAATAGCCTCCCATCAGAGGTGGTAGAGGCTAAGACAGTAGAGCAATTTAAACATGCATGGGATAGACATAAGGATATCCTTACAAAGAAATAAGGATCAAATAAGGTTAGTGATAAAAAATAATATAAAAAAAATAAAATAAGGGGCAGACTAGATGGGCCAAGTGGTTCTTATCTGCTGACAAATTCTATGTTTCTAAATATCTTCTTTGGATTATTGTTATCATCAGATCGGAATATGACACTGCCTGCACGTCCCTGCTGCATCCCTCTTCCCAGCCCCCCCCCCCTCTCCTGATCAGGATCGGCTCCATGCAGCTAAGCAGTGCCGCGATTCGCAGGTGTTTAGGGGGCGGGGCCTAATGTTGAGAATTGCCCGCCCCCAGAACAGACCTGTGCTGTGTAGTCAGCCTCCTGCTCACTCCCTCTCCCTAATCCCCCTCTCCCTAACACTCCCTCCTCTTGCTCCCCTCTCTCTCTCCCTGACATTCACTCTCTCTTCCTGTCAGTGACTCTCTCTCTCCCCCAGATACTGGGGGTCATTCAGACCTTCGCTGTTGATGCGGCTCGCGGCACTGTTTGCTGATGGAGGCAAACTGCACTGCACGGGCAGACACATTGCGGTTGCATCCCCAATGGATGCGGCCGCAGTGTTACTGACAGCGACAGCTATCGGGCATAATCATTGCGGCTTTGGGAGGCAGGCCGGATCGTTTTCGGGGCGGCTGCGTGATGTCACACTCAGCCGCTCCAAAAACAAAAAAATGGTTGCAGACCGCCTGACGGCGCAGCCAGGGGTGAACCTTAGTTCCAATGCGTCCGCAATCTTATTACGGAAACATCGGGAGGCGGCCTAACACTTGCTGGGTGGCCCTCAGCATGTGTGGAGATGGACGCAGATCTGACTGCGTATGCATTGATCTGCGGCCATCTCTGAATAAGGCCCACTGTCTCTCACACTCTCTCTGACACTTTCTCTCTCTCTCCCCAACACTATATCTCACTCCCTCTCTCTCCCTAACACTGTGTCTCTCCCTTTCTGACACTATCTTCCTCTCTCTCCCTGACACTGTCTCTCCCTCTCGCACACTATCTCTCTCTCTCACTGCCTGAGACTATGTCTCCCTCTCTCTTCCCCGACACTACTGTATATCTCACATCCTCTCTCTCCCTGACACTGTGTCTCTCTCTTTCTTACACTCTCTCCCTGACACTGTCTCTCCCTCACGCACACTCTCTCTCTGCCACTCTCTCTCCCCTCTCTCTCTCCCTGACACTGTCTCTCTCATTGACACTGTCTCTCTCCCTCTTTCTTTCCCTGACACTCTCACTCTTTCTCTCTTCCTCCCGGACACTTTCTCTCACTCCCGCTCGCTTCTCTCTCTCGCTCCCCCCCCTCTCTCTCTCTC
Organism: Pseudophryne corroboree; assembly: GCF_028390025.1. Lineage (NCBI taxonomy): Eukaryota > Metazoa > Chordata > Amphibia > Anura > Myobatrachidae > Pseudophryne > Pseudophryne corroboree. Next base: position 87,829,021 of record NC_086447.1, on the reverse strand, counting down.
TTTCTGACACCTTTTCTCTCTTTCGCTCTATTCCTGACCCACCCCTGTCTCTCTCTCCATTTCTTTCTTGCTTCTCTCTCTCACCCTGGCACCCTTTCTTACTCTTGCTCCTCTCTTTCTCCCTGATACCCTCGCTCTCTCCCTGACGCCCTCTTTGTCTCTCTCTCTCCCCTCACTTCCTTCTCTCCTCAGGGGAAGTGACAGCGGCAGTTGGTGGTGGATGTGTGTGTGGGGCTGAGCTGGGGAGGCCCAGAGATATCCATGTATTGGGTCCCAAGATTTCTGTTGCTAGCCCTGCCACCAATCCCCCAATCCTCTCTCTGCCCCTGTTCCTCTAGATGAGTGACTGCACTCTTATTGTCCTGTCTCTGACTCTATTACCCCACAGCCCCAGCCCCATTCAGTATCTCCACCTGCCCATGGCTCTGCCCCTCTCCATTTGTGACTGCTTTGCGGTTGTACTGTGTTGACACCCTCTATTATCTCCCCCAGTCACCTCTCTCTGCCCCCATTCCTCTCCCTCTCATTGTTCTGTCTCTAACACGATCCCCCAGCCGCACCCTCTCTTTCTGTCTCCCTTTCTTCGCTCATCGCATCATTGCCCCACCCACACTGGCCAGTGCCTCCCCAGCCATTGACCTCACCGCACGTCACTGCCCAGTACAGCCACTATGAGTCTGTACACAGCACAGCCACTTGTATACCCAGTACAGCCACTATGAGTCTGGACAGCACAGACAATTTAACCATTTAACCAGCATATCACAGCGCAGCACCAACCAGCGTGCCTGGAGTGTAGTGACATTGAGTGTTGCCCTTATATAAAATAATCCAAAGCCCATGAGAATCCGACGTCGGGAGGATGACGTTTTGTCTCAATTTGGAATGCAAGCCTTGTGTGAAACCCTGAGCCGCGACTCAACTTGCCTCGGATCCTGGAAGTTCCGGCACATTCGGATTTAAGGTAATCCGAACCATTCATCTCTAATTACTAGTGATAGTAACTAGTATAAGATTAGTCTCCCACTGTCTGTGTCTGGTTGAAGAACCCTTGCCCCTCTGCCGGGCATGGACTGAGTTAGGAATTGCCATCAACTTACACCTGCACCATACCATCTGTATCCTTACCAACTGGGTATTACAAATGCCCTGGAGAATCCACCACTTTTCTTGGTCTTCAGCTTCCCCAGCAACTTTACCAGCTAGGCAAATCTGTAGTCATAGGTCTTGAACCTGAACAAATAGTTGAGTTGTTTTTTTAGGGGGGGTTTGCGAATTATGTTTATTGAATACCAACACAAAAAATATTTTCCATATTGTAGTACTAGAAAAAAAAAAGTGTATCAGCAAGGCAAATAGGACATAAGCTGCATCATAGAAATATAAAGTACGCCGTTAGTTGGTACATCAAAAAATGTTTAATTATTATGACTACAAACAATTCCACTCTGAAACCTCCCTACAGATGGACTAATGTATAAAAACATCAATCATAAATCCGATCTCCTACAAAAATGAAGAGGCCTGTAACACACACACACACACACACACACACACACACACACACACACACACACACACACACACACACACACACATATCTATGGGGCCTGCCACGAATCAAGTCATCAAGTTACCGCAAGGAGGATGTTGGCTTATCGCGCATTCAGTAGTCTCCTAAACATTTTGGGACAGTACTCCACAAATGCATATACAGTATGTCGGCAAACTACAGTATATGTAGACACAGCAGCAATGTTAAAGCATTTGCATAAAGCATGGTATGTTTAAAATGATACTGCCGACACAATAACATTGCAACTGTATTGACATAATGACGCCAGCATTGTCCCATCCACAAATAGTTTTTCAACATATGAATGTGAATAAACTGACTACTAGGCAGGTATGGTCTGTATCTGCATCGATAGAGGTTATCACTCTATTTTTTTAAATCAAGTGATTTTTATTGAGTTTTGTATCACATAAACATAACAGAACAACAACAGTAAAATTAAAATTAACTGTAACAATTGCCATCAATAAACAGACATTTTCAAATCACAGTTCGGTGTGCGTGTTAATTCTTGTCGCATATATATCCACGACAAAGAATATCAATATTATCAAGAATGTCGCTCAGGTGCTCATTACCGGCCCGCCTAGCCATGTGCTACACCAGCGATCCCACATCTCCGTAAATCGAGAGGTGGAACCCCGTACCTTATACATATGTCTCTCATTACGAATTACCTCGTTCACCAACGCCCTCCACTGCTCCACCTTAGGTACATTAGCTGAGAACCAGACCCTAGCGATAACAACCTTTGCCAGCGTAGTGAGACACAGGACATATTTGTACAGTAAAACAGAGTGTGTTTCCTCAAGATCTAATCCAAATAGGCATATACCAGGATCTAAGGGAGGGAGGGACGGTGCTGTCAAGATCACATCACACCACACTTTACGCCAGAAAAGGGAAATCTCAGGGCAGTCCCAAAGTAGGTGCCAAAATCCGGCATCGGCAGCCCGACACCTGAGGCAGTTAGAATCTTCCCTAAGACCGGCCCTCTGCATAATGACTGGAGTACGATAGGCCCTGTGCAGAATATAGAAAAAAACTTGTTTATATCTTATACATGGTGTAGTGTATTTAAGGGAGCTCATAATCTGGAGCCACTGCTCATTGGACAAAGGTCCCAAATCAGTCTCCCATTTAGTACGAAGATTATTTAATAGATCGGGATAGCTTCTATTATTCAAAGCAGCATATATGGTAGATACTTTCCCCCTTTGACTCAGAGAAGTAAGCATCATCCTAACAGGTGAGTCAACAATCAGTGGTGGGCCGTGAGGGAACTGGGTCTGCACAGCATGCCTAAGCCGAAAATACCGGAACAAAGCAGTGTTAGGTACATCAAATTCGACCTTCAATTGCTGAAATGATTTCAGCACTCCACCGTGGTACAGTTGACTCAGTACTATGACACCTCTAGTAATCCATATATTATCTAACGACATCTCATATATCTCAGGGTATGCACTATTGAACCACAATGGAGTACAGGCATCGTTTCCCCCCCAGTCATATAAAGTGTGCGCATAACGCCAGATAAGCAAGGCTTGACGTAACAGGGGAGGCAAGCCAGGAGCTGAGAGACCAGAAAGGAGAAGCTGAAGAGGAGAAAGAGAGAAAGCAGGAGAGCACTCCGCCCGCTCAGCCAAAAACCCCCCCCATTGTGGTACCCAGAGAATCCCCAATCCATTCACTCAGATGGGACAGCTGAGCCGCCACATAGTATAGTCTGAGATCGGGAAGACTTGCCCCACCGGAAAGCTGAGACCTGCAGAGTGTCCTGATAGAGACTCGCGCCGGCCTGCCACCCCATATAAATGAGGACAAAACGCCCTCAATAACAGTAAAGATCTTCTTGGGGAGGTAGACCGGAGAATTGTGTAGAGCGTAAAGGAATTTCGGCTGCATCACCATTTTAAATAAGTTAACCCGACCCAGGACAGACAACGGTAGTTTTTTCCAGCTATGAGCCTTCTCTTTAAATGTCGCTAAAATGGGGTCAATGTTTTGGTCCACATAGCTACGCGCCATAGGTGTAATCCAGATGCCTAAATACTTAAACCGCAATGTCCATTGCAAAGGATGCGCCCCCTGTGTATTTTCAGGGAGAAGACCAGAAATGGGAAAAATGTGGGACTTATCCCAGTTAATTAACAGACCGGAAAAGATACCAAAATTCTCCACTACTTGTAACACTGCTTGTATGGAGTCATCAGAGTCTTGCAAGAAAAGAAGCATGTCATCCGCGTATAGTGCCACCACATCCACGTGACCCCTAATCTCAACACCCCTAACCCTGCCATTAGCGCGTAGCAGGCCGGCCAACGGCTCCACGGCAATTGCAAACAGTGCAGAAGATAGGGGGCACCCCTGCCGAGTGCCCCTCTCCAACGCAAAAAGCTCAGAATTGAAACCATTGGCCGTCACACGAGCCACAGGCAAGGAATACAACAACTGGATAAACCTAATAAATCGAGGGCCAAAAGCAAATTTCTCTAGCACCCCCCACAGATACTTCCATTCCACGGAATCGAACGCTTTGGCCGCGTCAAGAGACACCACCACCACGTCCGACCCCACCAAATCACCCCTCTGGAGATGACAGAACAATCTGCGTAGATTTTGGGCAGTGGATTTACCCGGCATAAAGCCAGTCTGGTCCAGGTGAATTATTGTTGTGATTACCAAATTCAATCGAGATGCCAAGATTTTTGCCAGTATCTTGACATCTGTATTGAGGAGGGAAATGGGCCGGTAAGACTCGGGGAGCAGGGGGTCTTTCCCTGGTTGCAACAGGACAATTATATTGGCCTCGGCCATAGAGCGCGGGAGAGTCCCACCCTCTAAGATTAAGTCAAACAATTGTAAGAGATAGGGGGCAAAAAATGTACTGTATTTTTTATAGACTTCACCCGGAAGTCCATCGGATCCCGGTGCCTTAGACGCCGGGAGAGACAGGATCGCAGCCTCCACCTCCTCCAGCGTGATAGGTGCATCCAGAGCCCCAGAGTCCTCCCGGTACAGACATAGTAAGGTCAACTGGGCCAAAAAATCCCTAAGTTGATCACCAGAGTAACTGACTCGGGAGGTATAAAGCGAGGAATAATAACTACGGAACGTCTCCGCCACCATTGAGCCAGAATAACACATTTGGCCAGCAGAGTTCTTCTCACACTGAATTACAGTTCTAGGGGAATCGGACCGGGCCAAAAAGGCCAAGTAACTGCCATTCATCTCCGCCCGAAAATACTGCTCATGTCCTGCAAAAAGGAGTCTACGCCTGGATTTCTCAAATAAACAATCCGACCACTCGCTCTGCGCGCTCCTCCACAACAGCTCATCAGACCGCAAATGGGTAATAAGATATTGAGATTCCAGTTGCCGGCACAGAGACTCCAACCACACCTCCTCCCTCTTACTAAACGCTTTAACTTCCGAGATCCGTTTTATAAAGGAGCCTCGCAGAAACGCTTTAAAAGCATCATGTTTCAGCGGCAGAACACTGTATAGTAAATTGTCTTCCCTGAACCCTTCCCAAGCGGCAATCAGATCCGCACCCTCCCCCAGTAAAGCTAACCAAAAGGGATTAAGTTTCCACATTCTCGCACCCCGCTTCCACCCAATATTAACTGTAACTAAGACAGGAGAGTGATCCGATATACCCCTAGTGAGATAGTCCACCGCCAGCACGTCAGGGGACAGACCAGGAGAAACAAAAACCAAATCGATACGGGAGAAAGCATGATGGGTAGCGGACTGAGAGGAGAAATGAGTAGCCGTGGGATTACGACTTCTCCATACATCCACCAGCCCCAGCTCCCCCGCCAGTCTCGCGAACGTAGTAGGGGACGCCAAGGGAGGGGAAGACACAACAGATTCCCTCCACCTGTCCATGACACTATCCATAACATTGTTAAAATCCCCTAGGCATATTACAGGGGCAGCAGGGGACCGGGCCAGGAAACGGGCAGCATGATGGAGAACCTCATTGTTATATGGCGGGGGGATATATACTGCTAATACATGAAACAATCTGCAATTAATATGGGCTCGTAAGAAGACGTATCTGCCATATTGGTCAGTTTCACATTCATCCAGGTGAAATTGTACGGACTTTCTAATCATTACAGAAACGCCTCTGGCGTTACTAGAGAAGGTGGAGTGATACACATGACTAACCCACGGTTTTTTAAGTGCCAACACCCTACCTCCATGCAAATGAGTTTCAGAGAGACAAATTATGTCTGCCTGGTATTTTTTAACCTGAGTCAGGACTAATAATCTTTTAATTTTTTCGTTCAGTCCCCGAACGTTCCAGCTGAGCAGACGGAGCCCCTCAGAGACAGCAGACATAGAAATCATAGAGGAAAGGGGCGACAGGATAGAACAGAGAGACATACATCAAAACCTGGCAGCGCAGCATAGCAAGGCTGAGCAAACAGTAAATAGGGACAGGAGCAACCAGTCCCCCTACGTCCCAGAAGACAAAAGAACACAGAGCAATACCATATAGGAATAACGTGTCATTGCAAAGTACGCACAGAACTAAAAAATGACGGCTTAGAAAAAAACAAACTAACCCCCCCCCACACCCACCCTGTATCACCTCGCAAACTTAAGGCATACCTGGATCCCATAACTCCCACTAAGTAACCAAACTAAGGGATAGGGGCCTAACCAAAGAACCCAAGGAAAAGACCCTACACTATTTTCGGCAAGAGCTCTCCACATCTCGCAGAAAGAAGTAGTACCCCAACCCTGAGAAAAAAAAAAAAAGGGAAAACATAGCTAGGCACATGCCCCATTCATACATCCCAACTTTGTTGTCATCCAAGGAGGGACAGTTCTGCGCGCCGATTTTAGGGGACGTGGCCTAACGGAAAGGGGGCGTGGCCTCGCGGAAAGTGTCACGATCGCAAGCCACGCCCCCGTTTTCGTCATTATGGGGGCATGAACAGCGCTGTGAGAGCTGCTGGTCATGCCCCCTCTCCCTCCCTGCCGTGAATAGACGCTGTGCGCATGCGCACAGCATCTATTCACCGCTGCTCTGCTCAGAGCAGCGAGTGACAGGGGGGCATCTCCCAACTGCCCCCCCACCCGCGGGACACTGCGACCCGCGGGTGGGACAGCGGGACAGACCGTGAAAAACGGGACTGTCCCGCCGAAATCGGGACAGTTGGGAGGTATGCCCATTACAAAACATCAGATAGCAATAGAGTAACGTGAGGCTGATCATTACCGCTATATCATAACGGTGCATAGTTAACAGTAACATGAGTTTGCCCCACTCCTATACATCCCACAATGCACATATCCCCACATTGCATTTAGACTAACAGGAATATGCATCAGATAGATAGAAACAGCAGTGAAAGAAGAATTAAATCAACAGCAGAGCAATAACATATCTTCGAGGAGAACGAGGTTGACGTTCCAGCCATGCACCAGCATCTTGAGGAGATGTAAAAAAATTTGTGGTGTTATTAAACACCACCCGCAACTTGGCTGGAAACAGCATAGCATATTGTATATTGCGGTCTCTGAGCTGACGCTTGACATGAAGAAATTGAGATTGGCAATTCTGCACCTCCATGGCAAAATCAGGAAATACGGATATATTATGTCCATCTAGTTGGATAGGGCCCTGTGTCCGGGCCAGACGGAGCACAGCATCACGGTCCTTAAAGTGCAGGAAGCGTGCAATACATGTTCTAGCCGGGGCCCCCGGCGGCGGCCTAGGCGGGAGCCTGTGCGCCCGCTCCACCGCAAATTGAGAGGTAAATGCTTCCATGCCAAATAAATCAATAAGCCATCCTTCAAGAAATGACTCCGGGGAGGTGCCCTCCGCTCTCTCAGGGAGCCCAACAAACCGAACGTTGTTGCGCCGCAGTCTCCCCTCTATATCTGACATTTTAGCCTGCATGGATGTCATTTGGGTAGACAGGTCCGCCACTTTCAACTGCAAGGGTGGAGCAGCATCCTCTAAAGCCGATATCCGATGTTCAGTTTCACCCACGCGCTCTCGGATCTTCTGCATATCCTGCCTTAGCAGAGAAACATCCATTTGTACTTGCCCAATCCGGTCCGTAACCCTCTGTTCGGACGCAGAAATTGCCTGCAGTATTTGCTGGGTAGAATGCACCTGCTCATCAGGGTCGGAGGTGTCCACCTCGGCCGCTGGCGAGGGTGGGCCGGCTTCACCCCGCTTTGCCGAAGTAGATGTCTTCTGTGGTCTGGCAAATTTCTCCAATTTCGCAGCAGCGTTAGCCGCACTCTGTCCCCCCCTCACCATTGTATCCCTGGACGGGAAGGCAGATCCACAGGGATATTACAGCAGGTTCAGCACAGGGGTCAGGGCTGCCCGGGCCGGGCAGAGGTGGCACAACAAGTAAACGAAACAAGTATGTGGGCACACTGCAGATAGTCAGGAAGCAGGTGTGTGCTGTAGAAATTGCTGCAGAATAAGAGCCGAGTCGGGGGCACACAGGCTGCCACTGCAGGGCAACAGGCAGCTCATGTAGGGCAGCTGGCTTCAGTGAACTATATACAGTCCATCCAAATGTAAATGTAAAGGGCACTGACCTTGTAAAGCCCCGTAGACAAGTATTAAGCCCAGGAGGGAGACAGCAAGGCAACCACAGCCTCAGCACCGCACAGCACCTCAGGGGGAGAAGGAGCAGCAGGACTGAAAATGGTGGTTTTCGCAGGCTTTTTTACCTGCACTCGGTCTCCAGCGTCGCCGCAATGGGGCTCAGAACATGTACCCCTCCGGACCCAGATGGTAGGGCCCCCTCCCCTGCAGCCCCCAAGCCGGAGGACCAGCGCACAGACACCACCGGACGCGCGGCCACGCGCCGCTCCCGAAGCTCCGGCGGCGGCAGGCGGAGAGGCAGGGAGCCGGGGGTCAAGCTGGAAGGTCCACAACAGCACAACTGCGCCGCACACCAGGCTAGCAAGAGCAGCAGTAGAGGCAGCACACACGCAGGGGCCAGCTGGCAGGGAGCAGGATCCACGGGCTGGGGTAAAACGGATGAAGTCACAGGATTTTAGTGGAGAGCTAAGGCTGCACACAGCTACTCCATGCCGATCCAAGCCCCGAGGTTATCACTCTATTAACATGGTTACTTTCTCAAGACGCCAGTTATTTCATGTATATTATTCATCTCAGCATTAGAAACACTAGGGGGAAGGAGGGGAAGGGGAGGGGTCTGCTGGAGTACATGCCCCAAGCACCAGATATGGTGGAGAGCCAGTTGGGTGGTGGGGACTATGGTTTGGATTGCCCATTGAATGCCTAGGGGTCCTCTGCTAGCTACCACCAGCATTAGTCACATGGAAGATGAGGAAGCGGGAGGGTGTGGGCATTGTGTAGCATTGGAATGCTGTAAAGGTTAATGCAGGCTTGGCTGCTCAGCTACACATTCATGGCATGGGACGATCTTATGAGACTCAGCACAAGGGGTCAGAGGAGAATGTGCTGAACTTTAATCAGCAGTTAATGGGTATTATATCATCATAGGTTGTCTGCGGGAGCTCCCTCCCAGGGCGCCTATAGATTTCCTGCAAGACCTATTAAAAACATGAATATTTGGAGGCATGATAAGGAATGCAGTGACAGGTGTGGATAGCATATGCTATGTAGCAGAGGGTCTGATAACATGTGGAGGGGATCTGATGTGGAGGAGATTTGCTACCATGTAAGGACATGTGGTAAGGTCTTAAGGAATATGGGGGTGGGGGGGTCTAGTGGACATACCTGTTTAAGGGGCATGTAATGGGATCTAATGGACATGTAAGGGGCATGTAGAGGTTTGATGGCATGAGAGGCATGTTGGAATGTCTGATGGTATGTAAGTGACATGTGTGGATGTCTGATGGCATATAAGGGACACATGGGGATGTTTGGTGGCATTTGGGGTGGTCTGATGGGCATGTATGTGGCTGATGGCCATGTGAGGGGGCTGATGCCATGTGGGGTCATATGAAATGTGGGTAGAGGAAAGTGGCACGAAAGGAGCATGTGGAAAAATCTATTGGGCATGTGGGAGGCCCGAGGGGCAAGTGGCCATTTTCTGCTTTTGTTTTCGCATCTCAGCTCAGCAGTTCCCTCTGCAGTGACTGTGGATCCATGGCAACGTGCGTGAACATGAAGAGTCAGACTCTTTGGATACTGGACACAGCAGTGAGGTAACTGTGCTGATGAGTGTATGAACACTTTGATACAGTAAGTGGGGACATCTGATGGGCATGTGAGAGAGGCTGTCTCTTCCCTATGACCCAGTTGAGATGCAGGGAGGAGATGCTGTCAGAAGGGATAGGGGCTTCCTAGGGGTGTGCGGGTGTACACCCTACACATCGTTCCCACACCCTACACACCATGTGCACACACATATCTTTGTCCCGTGTGATAGAACTCCCATCATCTCAGTAGTACACAGCCTGTGGTAAAGTTTTGTCTTTACCCTTTGAAGGATTACATTACATTATAAGAGAAGTCATAACCATTGTTTGTTGTTCTTTATCTTCATAATTCCACTTTTCCTAGTCAGGCCCTGACGTTACAATGCACTGGCTACTTATAAATAAATGCTAATGGTTGTCTGTACCAGGGGCTGAGGCCAGTTGCTGTTGCCGGAAGGCTCTGTATAGTTTATACTAAGTTGGTTCTGCCCACAGTAATAACATTGCACAGAGGTCAGCTTACCTATTGTAGTGTAAGAACAACAGGTAGTCATGGGCGTAGAGGCAGTGTGCTAGTGTGAGATAAAATAGGGACTATTATCAGGTTACCGTCTGTCTCACACTAGTCTGGCTGCAGAATAACAGTCTGGATGTGAGTCCCGGTGAGAGAATCCCTGTAACTGCATGATAATGTATGAGGTCGCAGTCATAGAGTGTACTCACAATTGTTCATTGTATACAGACTGATATTGATAAGACTTACTGTATACACTACACAGAACGGTTGTCCAGAGTGTGACGTTATAAATGCTTCATAGAAACCTAGGAGTCCCTTCATTGTGAAATGAAAAATCAGGACACACATATGACCTACAGTTTAAAAAATAAGTGGTGTATTTCTATAAGGGAGAAGATTCATAAATTCAATGAAAACAGTTGCGATGGATTTAGGAATTATTATTACTGTACAATCCCCGCAGCCTGTGCTGGCCATCGCCAGAGGTGGTCATCAGAGCAGCACACCTGTGTATGCATATGGAAGCTAGTTACCACATATCATAGGCACACACAGTGGGGGGGGTTCCGGTTGCCCAGAAACCGCTCTCCTTTTGGCCAGCGGCTCAAATGAAGACAATAATAATATATAATACGATTACTAGAGCTGCCGCCACATCATGCGGTGTAAGGGACAGAGCAGAGCTGCTGCAAATGCTCAGATGTGGCAGCTTCTTTTACTAAGTTTGCTGTGTGTGTGGATCTGAGCCCTCGGTCGGTGCACTGGACCAGAGAGTAGCTACCAGGAAGAGGAGACAGGAGCCTTACCATGAGGTGGGAGAATGTGTGCTTAGAAAGTGCAGTTCTGTGTTCTACTGGTTCTATTATGTTTGTGTATTTATTTATTATGGGATGTTTAACTTATCCAGACCACTTATTTTAGTTATATTAGTTGAATATGTTTAATACAAATATGTGCTGAAATTGTGTTTAATGGACAATTGTTCATGATGTGTGTAAAATTCATGTTCACACGGAGGCAGGCCTGTTCTGTTGCTGGCCGTGACCCTAACCCAGACCCCTAAACTTACCCTAATGCCTGCTGTAAAATTCTGTGTTTCTGTGTATATAGTGTATTGTAAGAAAATATCTTAAATCCAACGGTATGGTAAGTACGGTACGTGCGGTATATACTGTACTTGCACTTCTTTGCAAGGCGAGAACTTCTCCCCTAATTGAATTCAGCCCAATGAATAGAGGGCGTGTGATCCCTGTGCAGCAGTCAGAGAAAGGGTTAATCTCTGCAGCTTGTCACTACTGTACATTGTTGCATTGTTTTTGCAGAAGTGGAGCTGGGAGCTGTTACCCACAGACCAGCTGCAATAATTAAGCTGGGTACACACTAGATCAGTGGTTCTCAAACTGTGTGCCGTGGCACCCTGGGGTGCCTCAGGACACTTGTGGGGTGTCAATGTAATAGGCAAAACCAGTGCAGGTGGCTGCCAATCATAAACATGTGCACAAACAGAAGCAAATCTTGTCCCCCTCCAAATTTTAGATAGATAGATAGATAGATAGATAGATAGATAGATAGATAGATAGATAGATAGATAGATAGATAGATAGATAGATAGATTAAGGTGCACATGGGCTTGGAGCTGAAATTTTTGAAGGGCCTATTGATTCGAGGGGGTGACTAGTGATGTGGGGGTGTGACCAGTGCAGTGGGGTGGCATCCAGGGGTGTAAAGTCATTCAAGTTGTAACTTAGAATTTGGGGCTCACATCCTCCACAGAAGAAAACTTACTTATAACATTGCATAACTTTTTTTATTTTTTCTGTAAAAGTATAACAGCTATATATACAAATATTGAAACTTACAAACATCTTATAGAGGCGGTAAACGGGGTCTGTAAGTTAGAAAAGATAATTTACAAGTAATAATAATTGCCAATTACCTATTGTATATACAGATCACACTTACCTTCTCCATACTGTAAGTTATTTTGAGGTTTATATATTTCGATAGCATTTATACTAATGTTGCTAATGCAATCATTATATGTATTATGTTTAGATTGTTGTTTACATTATACAATATTCTTTTCTTTGTCTTCTCCTTCCATATGTCCATATGTACTCCTGTATTGTATGTATGTATGTATGTATGTATGTATGTATGTATGTACAGTATGTATGTATTCTTTTCTTTGTCTTCTCCTTCCATATGTCCATATGTACTCCTGTATTGTATGTATGTATGTATGTATGTATGTATGTATGTACAGTATGTATGTATTCTTTTCTTTGTCTTCTCCTTCCATATGTCCATATGTACTCCTGTATTGTATGTATGTATGTATGTATGTATGTACAGTATGTATGTATTCTTTTCTTTGTCTTCTCCTTCCATATGTCCATATGTACTCCTTTATTGTATGTATGTATGTATGTATGTATGTACAGTATGTATGTATTCTTTTCTTTGTCTTCTCCTTCCATATGTCCATATGTACTCCTGTATTGTATGTATGTATGTATGTATGTATGTATGTATGTATGTATGTATTCTTTTCTTTGTCTTCTCCTTCCATATGTCCATATGTACTCCTGTATTGTATGTATGTATGTATGTATGTATGTATGTACAGTATGTATGTATTCTTTTCTTTGTCTTCTCCTTCCATATGTCCATATGTACTCCTGTATTGTATGTATGTATGTATGTATGTACAGTATGTATGTATTCTTTTCTTTGTCTTCTCCTTCCATATGTCCATATGTACTCCTGTATTGTATGTATGTATGTATGTATGTATGTACAGTATGTATATATGTATGTGTTCCTCTATGTCTGTATGTGCCTTTGTCTGTCTGTGCTCCTCTATGTCCGTATATGGCACGCTATGTTTGTATGTGCCTCTTTTCCTATACTTTCAATGGAAGTTTGGAGAGCCAGGAATCGGTACAGACCATAAAAAAAAAGGTCCTGTACCTGCCAAAAAGGCACAGCTGGAGGGAATGCCACTGCATCTGCAGCAAATCTCTGCGCTGTAGATGGGGGGGGACCTTTTACTGCAGCGTCCTATGGGGGTCATTCTGACCTGATCGCTCACTGCAGTTCATTGCAGCGCAGCGATCAGGTCAGAACTGCACATGCGCCGGCGCCGCAGTGCGCCGGCCATGGCTGACAGCCGACGGCTGTCGTTGCCTAGCGATCACCTCTGCCTGATTGACAGGCAGAGGCGGTCGCTGGGCGGGAGGGATCGGCACAGCGGCATTCGGCCGCCGTTTTGTGGGTGCGGTCCGGCCAACGCAGGCGTGGCAGGACCGTGAGGTGGGCGGGCCGCAGACACAAAACGGCGGCCAAATGCCTCCGTGCCGCGATGAGTAACTCCCGGCTGCGCTGGTTGGGAGTTACTCGTCTCTCTATCAGTGTAAGTGATCGTAGCAGTGTTAAATTTCAGGTCGGAATGACCCCCTATGTCCTGCTGCCAGTCCACCTGCCCACTCCGGCATCAACAATCCCCACTTCCTAGCCATGGCGCACGTGGAGCAAAAGCTACTGCGGCCACCGGCATACATGTGTATGAAAGCAGCGCAGCGGAAAGCTTTCACAGCCCTCCCTGCGCCGGAGCCTCCTCTGCGCGTGATGTCGCAGAAGTGCCTCCCCGCCACAGCTGCGCCCAGATCCCCAGAGGCCCTGACTCCGCAACACAGCACCTGGGCTGCCGGCCAGTAAGCCCCGATGGCTAATGTAACAGATAGAGTGGGTGATATCGCGGAGGTAATGTCTGGACGCTGAATCAATGTAAAAGGTGACAGTGCTGTGCAGTGCAGTGGGTGTGCAGTGTCACTGACACTGCACAGCACTCTCACCTTTTACATTGATTCAGCCAGTCAGTCAGTTCTGCCAGCCAGTCACTATTGTTAGCGCCGGTGTCCCAACGCGCCACATTACAGGGAAGTAGACGCGCTAAATAAACTACAGCTCCCAGCAGCCCTTAGAGCAGGGTCTAGCCCTTAGGGCTGCTGGGAGCTGTAGTTTATTGAGTGCATCTTCTTCCCTGTAATGCGGCGCATTGGGACATCGGCGCTAACAATAGTGACTGGCTGCTGTGTGAGTCTCTGGGAGAGCCACTGCCAAAGGGAGGACAGCAGCTTAGCTGCTTCCAGGAGGATAAGCATTACCCTCCCCTTCCCTACTCGCAGTACCTCCGGGACCCATCCGCGGCACCCCCACACACCCATTCCAGCACCTGCGGCTCCAGACCCTATCCAACACCAGCAACACCCCCGCACCTTCCCCTCCCCCGCACGCTGCACCACCGCACCAGTCCCACCCAAGGCCCCCCCCACAACCACTCCTCCCCCACCCGCAGTGGCTCCGGACCCCATCCACGTCACTCCCCCAGCAACAGCACCTACTAGGTGATTCATCAGGCCCTGCGTGCGCTGTTCACGCCGTTGCAAGGGGCCTCGACCACTTAACCATCATACGCCCTTTGTCCGTGCAACATTTAACCACTTGCACAATTATGATTGGGGGTAATACTCCATATAATAGAAATATTGCATGCCACAAGGGCGTGCAAGGGTTAAGGGGAGTAGCCCCTTATGACGGTGTGAAGAGCGCCCATAGGGGCGATGAATCACCTAGTATATACATATGTGTGTGTAATTTTTTTTTTAAAGTAACTCTTTGCCAAGTCCAGGGAGGTTGCGGGGGCCCCAGAGATATTGGTGTACTGGGCCTCCATGGAGGTGTATATTTGCTGTATGTGATCTCATGCTTCAATAAAGGAAACATTTAAAAATATATATATATATATATATATATATATAAAAAAATGTGTGTGTATATATATATATATATATATATATACTCTTCCAAAATCACGGCACTGGAGACAAGTATTGCTGAAAAATACCACTTGTATTATAGGTAGACGCACGTTTCGGAGCAGCGCTCCGTCTTCAATACCAGACAAGCTTAAAAGACACACAAACAAATACATACATTTAAATACCTGTGAGGGTCCCCGCCGACCACCGCCGCTGTCCACCTGGTCCCCGTCCGCGAGCGTCACACTCCCTTCCGCTTCCTGCTCCTGAAGTAATGTTGCTATGGCGACGCACAGCTTGCGCGTCGCCAGCCTCACTGTCCACAGAGCTGGACGTCCTGGGTGCCTCAGCTCCACAGGCAGGTTCCTGGGGTACCTGCAGCTAGATCCCGGCAGAGACCTAAAACAAGAAAGTGAAAAACATTGAATTTAACACATACACATATATAGTCATAATTCCATAGATCTTAGTGACACTTGCCACTGGTCTATATATGATATACCAAAAATAGGGGGCGGATCATAGTGTCTAAAGCTGTGTGACTTTATCAGCCTGTGTACCAGTGGACATTGCAGTGCAATACAGATTCTGTAAGTTCTTAAGTCCTATACAGCAAGCAACATGGAACCAGAAGACACAGTGGTCCGTGACCCCATAGGATGTACGGTGATGCAGGCAATGAATTTGAGTGAGACATTCAGCTTCACACCAGCCCAAATTGAGAGTATTCTATCCAGGGAAACTATACCTGCAAAGGATCAAACAGTGAAAGCAGAGGATTATTTTTTTCAGATGATGCGACTGAAGCGTCGTGAAATAGATTTTGTACTACACAGCATCTCATTGTCGGAATATTACAGGGAGCATAAAATCCCTCGTGGATTCAGGGTACGAAATGTACCGACGATTGGCCGACACAACCCTGACTTTGTTAGGAAATGGCTGGGGATCCTCAACCGTTGTAGCTTTGATTTGATGGTCCTCGTAGTTGAAGAGGCCAATAGAGAATTAGAGGTAACACGTTCCAAAATTGCAAATTTGGAACGAGACAATAAGAAAGTCCTAGAAAAAGACAACTCGCAGGACTGGATTCCTAAAATGGAAAAACAGTGTGATCAATATCGTCGTGAGCTTTTAAAGTTTAAACGTAACAAGAAAGCAGTGGTGGATCAGGATTACGATGAAAATAGGGTATATAGATGGTTGACGGGGGCTGAACCTGATAGGAGATCAGGAGCAGCTATGAGAAGGAGACCGTGGCAAAATTCTAAACGTAAAGGAGATAAGAGCGGAATGTCGAGTAGTGACAGCGAATTCGTGTTCTCAGAGTCGGAGGACAATTCCAACCGTAATAGGGTCCCTTTAGATCAAAGGGCCCAAGATGGAGCCAGGGGCTCAGGAGGCCTACCACCCGCAGGGGTGGCCAGAACAAAAGGCATAAGATCTGTCACGCTCAAGAAGAACACTTGATCTTTAATCTTTCTAAAAGATCCTTATCTGCCACTGAAACCCAAGTGCTCAGTAAAGGGCTGAGCTTTGTCCCCACGAACAACCACGACCCCTTAAACTGGTCCCGTGACCTGCATAATTTCTCTCAAAAATTATGGCTCAAGGAGTACTTCCAGAACTCCCCATTGGATAAAAGAGAGACTGTTTTTGACCCATTTCTGAAAAATATTTCCAGGTCCAGGTTCGACCCTATTTCACATAATGCTACTATTAGAACTTTTAGCCATTTGATGGACGACTCGGTCAACAGATTCCTGGCAGCTCCTACAAAAATCAAATTTAATCTTACGAAGGTGGAGCGAGAGGCATTAAATCAACTATCTTCATACCAGGACATAGTGATCAGACCCGACGATAAGGGCGGGGCAATCGTTGTCCTCGACCTGGAATATTATAGAAAAGAAATTCAAACACAACTGGCGGAAGTGGGAGTCTATCAGAAACTAAGGGCTAACCCGGCCCTTGAATATCAGAACGAGTTATTTGACATCTTACGCAAAGCTAAAGATAAGGGTTTGCTCCCTAAAAAAGGTATTCAAGGTACTCTGTGTGGACCATCCTAAGAATCTGGTGCTATATACACTGCCTAAGCTCCATAAACATGATACCTTGCCACCTGGTAGACCAATCATTTCCGCTCGGGACTCGCTCTATCAGCCAGTGGAGCAGCTACTGGATAGTATTCTGCAGCCTTTATTGATCACCCAGGAGACTTTCCTGAAGGATACTACCTCATTCTTGATCAAGCTAGAGGCACTCCGGGACATTCCACCTAACACCTTACTATGCTGTTTAGATGTTCATAGTTTGTATACATCAATCCCGCATCATGAGGGGATGCGGGCTATGAAAGCTTTTTTAGAAAGAAATCTAGATTCTAGTGTATTCAATCATGAGTTGTTCCTGACATTATTAGAGCTTACATTACATCGTAATTACTTCTTATTTGATGGGGAATTTTTCCTACAGCTACGAGGGTGCGCGATGGGATCATCAGTCGCGCCCTCGTATGCTAATGTATACATGTTTGATCAAGAACACAGGATGTTCTTCAGTAACCCAGAAGTAAGATATTGATGTATACGAGATACATTGATGATGTGTTCCTTCTGTGGGGGGTTGGTCTGGAGACTTTTGAGTCCCTAATGATGGAGATCAATAACTTAACGTCCTCGATAAAGTTTACGTATTCTTGTAATGACACAGTGGCTAATTTCTTGGACGTTAAAGTAATGTTGATTGATGGAGCTCTACAGTCGGAGATATACTCCAAACCCACAGATAGGAACACATTGTTGATGGCTTCTAGCCATCATCCTCCCGCTTTAAAGGGTTTACCAGCATCGCAAATGATGCGTGTGGCCCGGATTACTAGTAATAAGGCCAAGGTACCACAATTGCTGGATGAAATGATTTCTAAATTCGAGCATCGGGGCTATGATAGACATCTCTTAGAGGCACAGAAACAGAGGGTATTATGTATGCCCCGGGGTGAATTGTTAAAATCTACCATCAGTAAGGAGAACGTAATCCTACCCTGGAGTAGTGACTATTCAGTAGCCAGCCCTATCATCCACAAGGCCTCTAAGGCATTGTGGCCCATAGTGGCATCTGACCCTGAACTTCCAGGGCTTAGAGATATCAGACCAGTAGCCGCTTTTAGGCGGGGTCAGAACCTAAGAGATCGGTTGGTACGAACTGACATCACTGGAATGGGCATGGTAGGGAAACCAAATGTTCATTACAAAACCCCGGGTTGCTATAGATGCCCTAAATGTGCTACATGCCGGTATATGGTGGCGTGTAAGGAATTTAGGCACCCACATAAAAAAGAAAAAATGTACACCATCAGACATGTCATCACATGTAGCACTTCGTATGTAGTTTACGCTATTGTCTGCCCGTGCGGTTTTTACTACATTGGTCAGACTACACGCAAATTGAGCGAAAGAATGGCGGCCCATCGATCGGCCATCAAACTGACGCTGGAAGGAAAAACGGTCGACCAACCGGTGGCACGCCACTTCAAGTTGGCTGGGCACAAGTTGGGGGAACTTAGATACTTTGGCTTCGATCATGTACCACTTACGTTGCGGGGAGGTGACAGGGCTAAGTGTTTGTTGGAGAAGGAATCAAGATGGATCATGATGTTGAACACGTTTGCCCCATTTGGTCTCAATGACAAGATCAATTGGAATGTTATATAAATAGGTCCCATGGGGGTATCGTTATTGAATAGCATAGGGCGGCAGGTTGTTCCCCGTTGATATGATATACACTGATGCTGTTGGGAATACATTGCTGTAGTCGGCAAGTTATTCCAATAATAGTGGATATGATTATTACATGTATGTTTGTTCTGTCTTGCAGTTATAATTATAGTTTCCTTTGTAAATAGTATATTTTTGGTATATCATATATAGACCAGTGGCAAGTGTCACTAAGATCTATGGAATTATGACTATATATGTGTATGTGTTAAATTCAATGTTTTTCACTTTCTTGTTTTAGGTCTCTGCCGGGATCTAGCTGCAGGTACCCCAGGAACCTGCCTGTGGAGCTGAGGCACCCAGGACGTCCGGCTCTGTGGACAGTGAGGCTGGCGACGCGCAAGCTGTGCATCGCCATAGCAACATTACGTCAGGAGCAGGAAGCGGAAGGGAGTGTGACGCCCGCGGACGGGAACCAGGTGGACAGCGGCGGTGGTCGGCGGGGACCCTCACAGGTATTTAAATGTATGTATTTGTTTGTGTGTCTTTTAAGCTTGTCTGGTATTGAAGACGGAGCGCTGCTCCGAAACGTGCGTCTACCTATAATACAAGTGGTATTTTTCAGCAATACTTGTCTCCAGTGCCGTGATTTTGGAAGAGTGCATGTTGTTTGGACACTGGTGCACGGAGACCTGTTGTTCTTCAGAGTAGGAGTGCCGGCTGCTATGGACTATATATATATATATATATATATAGTAACACTGTAAGGGTGCAAGGTGCCGTTTCCTGTGGTATATGGCAGCACGCAGCAGCTGAGGAACAACACAAGTCCAGTTTCTGGTACAATTGGCCCCAGCCAGTTTTATTGTACAGAAAATAAAACAAACACCAAAAGAAAATACCTTGCCTGTCCGGCACTAACTAAACACAAGATGTTCCTAACTATCACTAAAACAAAAAACACAGAGTTCTCCAGCAAACACTGTATAGCTCACTTGTATCAGGAAGCGTGTTTCTCTCACAGAGATCCTGCAGTCTTCCCAGGCAGTCTGCACACCCTAATCAGGCCAGCAGCTCTATAACACTCTTACACAGCTGAAAGCCTGATTAGCCTTCTGTGAGGCCAAAGACCCGAACTGGGCCCAATGTCTGGAACTTGCCCCATCTCTCTTTCAGGGCCCTTACCCAGCTTTTCCAACAAACTGAAAAGGTTCTAACAAAACAAAACATATTCCTAGAAGTTTTCATTTTTCTAATACATGTAAGACAAGAACCTGGGACAAACATACCTGCCCTCAAACACTATCCCAGTGTTCTTGTCACATATCCCCCTCCCCTGTTTCGACCTAGGGGCCGGAACACTTGTAGCCCCCAAACAGAAGATGCGGGACAATGCATCTGCGTTGGCCAATTGTGTACCCGGTCTATGTTCGACAGTAAACTTAAAATCCTGCAACGCTAGAAACCATCTAGTTACACGAGCATTCTTGCCTCTATTTACATACATCCATTTTAAAGGGGCATGATCCGTCACTAGTCTGAATTGTCTACCCAAGAGGAATATCTCAAGGTATCTAGTGCCCACTTAATGGCCAAAGCCTCCTTTTCCACAATGGCATACCCTTTTTCATGCTCATTGAGTTTCCTACTCAAATAAATGATAGGGTGTTCGTCCCCATCTCTGGTTTGGGACAGCACAGCGCCTATCCCTACCTCTGAGGCATCTGTCTGTACCACAAATTCTTTTGAAAAATCTGGTGTTATCAATACCGGTTGTGAACACAAAGCCACTTTTAACGCTTGGAATGCTTTTTCTGCATCAGGGTTCCATTTCACCATATTTGACTGCTTCCCTTTGGTAAGGTCTGACAACGGCACCGCTGTGGTCGCAAAATTGGGAATAAACCGTCTATAGTACCCAGTTATTCCCAAAAAAGCCCTTACCTGTTTTTTAATCACTGGACGAGGCCAGTTTTGAATAGCATCAATTTTATTCAATTGGGGCCTAATTATACCTCTGCCTATGGTGAAGCCCAAGTATTTGACCTCCTCCATTGCGAGGCAGCACTTCTTTGGGTTAGCAGTTAACCCTGCCTCTCTGATTGAGTCCAGTACTGCTTGTACTTTAACCAAATGGGACCCCCAGTCTGTACTGTGAATTACCACATCATCCAAATAGGCCACTTCATTTTTTCTATGGGGCCTCAACATTTTATCCATCGCCCGATGAAAGGTTGCTGGAGCCCCATGCAACCCAAAGGGTAACATCTTATACTGGCACAGCCCCTCCGGAACCGAAAAGTCTGTTTTTTCTTTTGCGCTATCAGATAAAGGTATTTGCCAGTAACCTTTGGTCAGGTCCAACGTGGTGAGAAACCTGGCTGTTCCCAGCCTTTCTATTAGCTCATCCACATGGGGCATGGGGTACGCGTCAAACTTGGACACCTCATTTAACTTACGAAAGTCATTACAGAAGCGTATGCTACCGTCAGGCTTCGGGATGAGAACTATGGGACTGGACCACTCACTGTTAGATTCCTCTATGACTCCAAGTTCTAACATGGTTTTAACTTCTTTAGTAACAGCTTCTCGCTGAGCTTCAGGAATCCTATATGGCTTTAAATGAACCCTGACCCCTGGTTCTGTGACAATGTCATGTTTTATTATGGTCGTTCGGCCAGGCAGCTCTGAAAATATCTCCCTATTTTGGGTGAGAAATTCTTTAACCTGATTGTTCTGGTCAGCTGATGTCTCTGACACCTTTACTGCGGGAAGCAACCGAGGTGAAGACACCGAAGGGCAAGGCTCCGCTGACAGAGACAACCTATCTTTCCAGTGTTTAATTAAGTTAACATGGCAGATTTGTTCGGGTTTTCTCTTTCCCGGCTGGTATACTTTGTAATTAACCTCATTCACTTTTTCCCTAATCTCAAATGGACCCTGCCATTTAGCTAGGAATTTGCTTTCCACAGTGGGTACCAAAACAAGAACTCTATCTCCAGGAGCAAATTCCCGTATCTTGGCACTCCGGTTATATACCCTCTGTTGAGCACTTTGGGCCTGTTCCATGTGCGCTCTGACAATAGGTACCACGGCTGCAATCCTATCCTGCATTTGTAATACATGTTCAATAACGCTTCTATAAGGAGTGGGCTGTCCTTCCCACGTCTCTTTGGCAATGTCCAACAGCCCTCTGGGGTGTCTACCATACAACAAATCAAATGGAGAAAACCCCGTAGAGGACTGAGGAACTTCTCTGATGGCCATTAACAAGTAGGGCAACAAACAATCCCAGTTTTTCCCATCTCTCTCAACAACCTTTTTTAACATACTTTTTAATGTTTTATTAAACCTTTCCACCAACCCGTCTGTTTGGAGATGGTAGATGGACGTCCTGAGGTGAGTGACCTTAAATAATTTGCACAATTCCTTCATGATCCTTGACATAAATGGAGTACCTTGGTCAGTCAAAATTTCTTTTGGTATTCCCACTCTACTAAAAACCTGCACCAGCTCCCTAGCTATTGCCTTGGTTGTGATAGTGCGTAAAGGGACAGCCTCAGGATATCGAGTGGCATAGTCCATAATTACCAGGATATACTGATGGCCCCGAGCAGACTTTAACAAGGGTCCCACGAGATCCATGGCTATTCTGTCAAATGGGACCTCTATAATAGGCATGGGAACTAGTGGGCTCCCGAAATGGGGTCTAGGGGCATGATACTGGCATTCAGGACAGGAAGAACAATATTCAGACACTTCTTTATAAACCCCTGGCCAAAAGAACCTTTGTAAAACTCTTTCAGTGTTTTTTTCTGCCCCTAAATGTCCTCCGGTAACGTGACTATGAGCTAAATCTAGTACCGTTCTCCGATAAGGCTGGGGGAACTACCAGCTGTTCCACCACATCCTCACCCCTTTTGACAATGTGGTACAAGAGCTCATTACAGATGGCCATGTGGGGATACGTAACCCTGTCACCTGGTACCACAGGTTCCCCATTAACAACCTTAACATTCTCCCTAGCCTTTATTAAGGTAGGATCCTTTAACTGTTCAGACGCAAACAGATCCTTCTTTACCTCCAGGTCAGGCACGCTTTCAGTTCTAACTACTATGTCTCTGTTCCCAGCAAGAGGGTCCTCACTGGACTCCCCATCTGTCACTTCCCCAGCCAAACTAGCAAAAGGCAAAGGGTCAGAAAGTTCCGAAGACACACGTACATCCATAAAATCACCGGTATTATCAACTGGCTCTTTACTTCTCACATCTGTTGATAACCGTGATTCCCACAGTTTCCAAAAATGTGGAAAATCCCTCCCTATTATGGCCTCATGCACCAAGGTGGGGACCAGTCCTACTTTAACAATTGCTGACCCACAACAAGTTTCTATATTCACTTCAGCAGTGACATAATGTTGGGTATCCCCATGTATGCAAGTTACCCCAATAGGTATTTGCTGGACCTTTAAGGGGTTCACTAACCCAGCTTTCACGAGGGTAACTAAACTTCCTGAATCTAGCAAGGCCTCTACCCGGTTACCCTCTAAGAACACATCACACATTTGTTTTTCCAGCTCAGGTGAAGGTACCACAGTACAGGCTAACCTAGCAAAGAAAGACATTCTGCGACATTCAAAGGCAGCATCACATTGCATGGGTTCTTGCGTGACTGGGCAATTGGCAATAACATGACCTGGCATACCACACCTAAAACATTTAACCACACGATTATCAACCCGTTTGGGCAGCATAGACCGTTCTAGCCCCATTGGCCTGTCTCCAGGGCCAGTGTTTACAGTCTCTCCAGCCTTGCGTTCTCTTATCCGCCCAGCAACATTTTCCCAAGGAACAGTCTTACCAGTCTTTACTGAAGGGCGCTGTCGAGGATCTATGGGTTGCTGGGTGGTCATCAGTAGTTCCTCTGCTGCCAAATACCTCTCTACCATGTCCAAAAATTGGTCAGCAGTACCCGGGTTTCCATGGTTCACCCACTTGCACAGGACCATGGGCAAAGATCTCAAGTAGCGGTCCATGACGACTCTTTCAACCATCTGGGGACCAGTTAATGTCTCTGGCTGTAACCATTTTTTTGTTAGCTGAATAAGGTCGTGCATCTGGGAGCGAGGAGGCTTCTCCATGGCGTACACCCACCGGTACACCCGTTGTGCTCGTACTGACAGCGTGACTCCCAGGCGGGTCAGGATCTCAGTCTTTAGTTTATCATAGTCCCGAGCCTCAGCAGGGCTTAAATCAAAGTACGCTTTTTGGGACTCACCTGACAGGAAAGGTGCCAGCAGACTGGCCCACTGTGCTTTCGGCCAGTTCTCACGCTCGGCAGTCCTTTCAAATGTGGTCAGGTAGGCCTCCACATCATCAGCCTCTGTCATTTTCTGCAGGAAGTGACTGGCCCGTATAGAACTAGAGCTGGTCGGAGCACTGACGGCCACATCTCCAATCCGGGCTGCAAGGCTCTGCACCACTTCTGTTAAGGCCTCTCTATCCTGACGCTGTTGCCTGTAAAGTTCGTCAACAGCTGCCTGCTGTTGTCTCCTATTTTCCTCCATTGCCACCTGCTGCTGTCTGTTGGCCTCCTGCTGTAGTCTCCAAATTTCCTCCATTGCCACCTGCTGCTGTCTGTTGGCCTCCTGCTGAGCCGCTGTAGCTTGCAGCAAGGCTTTAAGCAGTTCCTCCATGTCGACAGATTTTTCAGGCGGCTTTGTAGCTGCTTTCACCCAGGACATATATCAAACCCTCAGGGGTGAGTCTCAGCAACTTCACACTGGGCTGTATCTGCATAAATCACCGTTTTCTGCAGGCCTCATAAAGCTGCTGCTTTCACTTATGCGCAGAACGGACTGCTTGCATTCTCCACCAAGTTGTAACACTGTAAGGGTGCAAGGTGCCGTTTCCTGGGGTATATGGCAGCACGCAGCAGCTGAGGAACAACACAAGTCCAGTTTCTGGTACAATTGGCCCCAGCCAGTTTTATTGTACAGAAAATAAAACAAACACCAAAAGAAAATACCTTGCCTGTCCGGCACTAACTAAACACAAGATGTTCCTAACTATCACTAAAACAAAAAACACAGAGTTCTCCAGCAAACACTGTATAGCGCACTTGTATCAGGAAGCGTGTTTCTCTCACAGAGATCCTGCAGTCTTCCCAGGCAGTCTGCACACCCTAATCAGGCCAGCAGCTCTATAACACTCTTACACAGCTGAAAGCCTGATTAGCCTTCTGTGAGGCCAAAGACCCGAACTGGGCCCAATGTCTGGAACTTGCCCCATCTCTCTTTCAGGGCCCTTACCCAGCTTTTCCAACAAACTGAAAAGGTTCTAACAAAACAAAACATATTCCTAGAAGTTTTCATTTTTCTAATACATGTAAGACAAGAACCTGGGACAAACATACCTGCCCTCAAACACTATCCCAGTGTTCTTGTCACAATATATATATATATATATAATACAGGAAATCCCACTTTCGTGGGAAAAGATAGCACTCTCCAGACTATATTAAATAAAGTCAAAAGATAATTTAATGAAAAGAGTAGTCTCACAGTTCATATGTGGAATCAAACGATATCCATTAGTGTCCAACGTTTCGGTCCCCAGCGGGGGCCTTTTTCAAGGAAAAATAGTAATCAGCAGTGGCAGCAGTTCAACTTCTAATCAGCATGCAGGGAAACTGGAGACACAGGAAGTGCCTCACCGGCCCCTGTTAAATACCATGGCAATTGGCGCTAGACACGCCCCCAAGATGGCCGCCGGCCGGGTGGAACGCACATCTGGAACGCATACTTATCACCTCCCACTGGGGGTGAGATGCGTTCAGCAAATAATGGCATCAATATACTATTGGTGGTGTCAGTGTTAGTGATACTGCGCCACTTCAGGTGTGGCGATATCACCATGAGTGCGGCTCCGAATACCGGAAGTGGACGGCGTCCGTCCCTGAACCGCATGTGGAACGCATCACGTCACTTCCGGTGACGCGATGTGTGAGTGAAACGAAGAAATCTTCATTAGATGCTGGTTTTTACTGTGCATTACATTATTAATTACGATAAGCCGCAATATGGGGATGTGGGGCTGCGCAATAAACATCAGTATAGGATCAGTGCTGCCTAACTTACAGTGCAGCAGGAAAGAGTCATCATAAAAGTAAATTATAGGTTGGTATAACAAAGGCCGGTGAGATCACTATAGGGGGACATAAACTACATGCAGAACAGTGCAGCATATATGTGTAGAATAAGTGTGCTTTCTAAAAAAGTTTAACCATAAATCAGAATAGCCATGGTAAGTGAAACAAAGTAGGCATATTATATATAATATAATGCAAAGTCACGTATTACATAATAGTCCGGTAATATCCAAAGTCTATTTCAGAAAAATAGACAAGGGGTTATTTTCATTCATGCCCCTCGGGGCTATGGTGTCAAGTCTATAAATCCATGCGCTTTCCTTTTTCCTCAAGAGCAAGGCTCGGTCTCCACCCCTAGGTGGTGGCGGTATCCAGTCAATAAGTTTGGATCGTAGGTCGGAGACCTGGTGTTTAGAAATCATGAAGTGTCTAGCTACAGGTAGGGCTGCCGAGCCCGTGGCAATAGCTTGATGGATAGATGTCCTATGGTTTGCCATACGATCCCTAAAGCGTCTAGTGGTCATTCCCACGTAGTACAACCCACAGGGGCAGGTTAAAATGTAGATCAGGTGGTCCATGGCACAGTGAAGTCTGAATTTGATCGCTATGGGGCGACCCGAGTGTGGATGCGGAAAGTGCGAGCCCGTAAGCATAGCCCTACAGGTTGTGCAGCCAGTGCACCGAAAGCATCCCGGACGTCTCTCGTGTAGCCAAGTAGTATTCGCTGTATCCCCAGCGTTATCCATTGGTCTTAGAAGAAGTTGTTTCAGATTGGCTGATCTACGGTAGGCCATCATCGGCAATGGACATCTCTTCAATTTAAGGCGTTCATCGGTGGTGAGAATGGGCCAATTTCTTCTTACGCTTCCCTTGAGTTTATTGGAGATGTTATCATAGGTGGTTGTAAAGACCAATCGCTCCGGTCCTTGGGTGGGCAGTGTAGGTGTCACTGGTGAATCAAACTTATTTCTTGCTTTTTTTAGGCATCTAAGGACATTCTTCCTCTTGTATCCCCGTTCTAAGAATCTTGAAGTCATATCTGCCAATTGGATTTCCATAGTTTGGCTGTCAGAGTTGTTGCGCATAACTCGTAGGAACTGCGAAATTGGGAGATTGTCCTTAAGTGCAGGCGGGTGCTGACTGCTGGGATGGAGCAAAGTGTTCCTATCAGTAGGCTTTCTGTAGAGGCTTGTCTTGATACGTCCCCCATCGAAGGAGATCGAAATATCCAGGAAATTGACATTATGTGGGTCAACCTGGAATGTGAACTTTACCGGGTTCTCCAATCCATTCAGTGTTGTTATCATCATCCTGAGAGATTCATCCGTCCCATTCCACAGCAAAAAAATGTCATCTATAAACCTCTTATAGAATATAATATGTTCTCCAAATTGGGGTAGTATATGTTGTTGTTCATATTCAGACATATATATATTAGCGTAAGCCGGCGCTAGGTTTGATCCCATCGCTGTCCCCTTGTGTTGTAAGTAATAGTTGCCTTGATACAAGAAGGCAACTATTACTTACAACACAAGGGGACAGCGATGGGATCAAACCTAGCGCCGGCTTACGCTAATATATATATGTCTGAATATGAACAACAACATATACTACCCCAATTTGGAGAACATATTATATTCTATAAGAGGTTTATAGATGACATTTTTTTGCTGTGGAATGGGACGGATGAATCTCTCAGGATGATGATAACAACACTGAATGGATTGGAGAACCCGGTAAAGTTCACATTCCAGGTTGACCCACATAATGTCAATTTCCTGGATATTTCGATCTCCTTCGATGGGGGACGTATCAAGACAAGCCTCTACAGAAAGCCTACTGATAGGAACACTTTGCTCCATCCCAGCAGTCAGCACCCGCCTGCACTTAAGGACAATCTCCCAATTTCGCAGTTCCTACGAGTTATGCGCAACAACTCTGACAGCCAAACTATGGAAATCCAATTGGCAGATATGACTTCAAGATTCTTAGAACGGGGATACAAGAGGAAGAATGTCCTTAGATGCCTAAAAAAAGCAAGAAATAAGTTTGATTCACCAGTGACACCTACACTGCCCACCCAAGGACCGGAGCGATTGGTCTTTACAACCACCTATGATAACATCTCCAATAAACTCAAGGGAAGCGTAAGAAGAAATTGGCCCATTCTCACCACCGATGAACGCCTTAAATTGAAGAGATGTCCATTGCCGATGATGGCCTACCGTAGATCAGCCAATCTGAAACAACTTCTTCTAAGACCAATGGATAACGCTGGGGATACAGCGAATACTACTTGGCTACACGAGAGACGTCCGGGATGCTTTCGGTGCACTGGCTGCACAACCTGTAGGGCTATGCTTACGGGCTCGCACTTTCCGCATCCACACTCGGGTCGCCCCATAGCGATCAAATTCAGACTTCACTGTGCCATGGACCACCTGATCTACATTTTAACCTGCCCCTGTGGGTTGTACTACGTGGGAATGACCACTAGACGCTTTAGGGATCGTATGGCAAACCATAGGACATCTATCCATCAAGCTATTGCCACGGGCTCGGCAGCCCTACCTGTAGCTAGACACTTCATGATTTCTAAACACCAGGTCTCCGACCTACGATCCAAACTTATTGACTGGATACCGCCACCACCTAGGGGTGGAGACCGAGCCTTGCTCTTGAGGAAAAAGGAAAGCGCATGGATTTATAGACTTGACACCATAGCCCCGAGGGGCATGAATGAAAATAACCCCTTGTCTATTTTTCTGAAATAGACTTTGGATATTACCGGACTATTATGTAATACGTGACTTTGCATTATATTATATATAATATGCCTACTTTGTTTCACTTACCATGGCTATTCTGATTTATGGTTAAACTTTTTTAGAAAGCACACTTATTCTACACATATATGCTGCACTGTTCTGCATGTAGTTTATGTCCCCCTATAGTGATCTCACCGGCCTTTGTTATACCAACCTATAATTTACTTTTATGATGACTCTTTCCTGCTGCACTGTAAGTTAGGCAGCACTGATCCTATACTGATGTTTATTGCGCAGCCCCACATCCCCATATTGCGGCTTATCGTAATTAATAATGTAATGCACAGTAAAAACCAGCATCTAATGAAGATTTCTTCGTTTCACTCACACATCGCGTCACCGGAAGTGACGTGATGCGTTCCACATGCGGTTCAGGGACGGACGCCGTCCACTTCCGGTATTCGGAGCCGCACTCATGGTGATATCGCCACACCTGAAGTGGCGCAGTATCACTAACACTGACACCACCAATAGTATATTGATGCCATTATTTGCTGAACGCATCTCACCCCCAGTGGGAGGTGATAAGTATGCGTTCCAGATGTGCGTTCCACCCGGCCGGCGGCCATCTTGGGGGCGTGTCTAGCGCCAATTGCCATGGTATTTAACAGGGGCCGGTGAGGCACTTCCTGTGTCTCCAGTTTCCCTGCATGCTGATTAGAAGTTGAACTGCTGCCACTGCTGATTACTATTTTTCCTTGAAAAAGGCCCCCGCTGGGGACCGAAACGTTGGACACTAATGGATATCGTTTGATTCCACATATGAACTGTGAGACTACTCTTTTCATTAAATTATCTTTTGACTTTATTTAATATAGTCTGGAGAGTGCTATCTTTTCCCACGAAAGTGGGATTTCCTGTATTGTACTATGGGCCCAGTTCCTTCTGTGACTGGATCCTGATAGGCACCCTAGCAGTTGACATTATTATTGTGAGAGTGCAAGACCTTCCCATGTATTTAGAAGCAGTCCAGTAACTGTACTGCTTTTTCTCTGCACCCACCCCATATCGTATTTATATGTAAGCAGGCACTGCAGACACACGATTCATCACTCATTGGGGATATTTACACGTGTAGGACTGTGCATTAAGTTTTTCCTCCGCAGGTATCTGCCCTAAGGTTGTGTCTCTATTTACCGTCATACCGCACTGGGCAAGCCCAAATACCATCCGAACTTGGAAGCTAATCAGTGCTGGGCCTGGTCAGTACCCACAGGGAGACCTTGGGGAATACCCGGTACGGTAAGTATTCTATTCACATCTACCCAGTGTCGGAACAAATATACCTATTGGCATGGCGCATAGCCAGGTAGGCTTTCTCGATGAAAACCTTCTTGCACAGGCTGAGCACGGTGTGATCTCCCTTACGGACGATGACGCAGACAAAGTCCTGTTTAACCAGTCTGATTTTGAGACACTTCCCGCAGAAACCCCGACTGACCTCTATCACCAATTGTTGAGACTTAGAAAAAGGGAAATAGATCTGACCCTGCACGGCCAATTTCTGTCCGAATATTACCGTAAAAAGCAGATTCCCAGGGGCTTTAGAATTAACAATATTCCAACACTTGGCAGGAATAACCCCACTTTCTGTAGTCGTTGGTGCGGTGTCTTAAATAAATGCTCGCTGGACCTGGTACTACTAGTCGTTGAAGAGGTCGGTACAGAGTTAAATAAAATTAAATCCCAGATTGAAGCATTTAACGGTTTACACCTTCCAACGATCAAGAATGACAAAGCGACTAACCTAGTGGAGCGACTACAAACTCAGGTTGATAATTATAAAAAAGAGATAACTGCCTTTAAGCGCAGCAAACTCAATACGGTTACCTCCGACTATCAGAACCATACGGTCTATAGATGGCTGCTTGGGGACCCCAGATCAAATAGACAACAGAGACCATTTAGACAAAGACGACAGGGGCGTAGACCAGCGTATACTCGGGACACTGGCTCCTCTGCTTCAGCCTCTGACACAGAGCTATCAGACCACCGCCCAACACAGAGGCCTTTTTTAGAACATACCAACACTCCAGACCTCCCCCCTGTGGCAAACCACGGAGGCCCCATCCAAGGAAGGGGCGACATCTGGCGAAGGTGCAGGGAAAAGACCAAAACCTAGTTTTTAACCTCTCAAGTAAGACACTGGATGAGGCTACGGTTAAACTTCTCTCCAGGGGTCTGTCCTTTATACCTACAGCTCCCCATAATCAATTTGATACAGCAGTAGACGTCTACAGGTTTGGCCGGAAACTCCGTCTTAGGGAGCATTTTGCCACAGGTATGGGTGCTGATAAAATCCAGTTCCGGAAGCCATCCACATTTGACCCGATTTCTTCTAATGCTAGCATCAAGACGTTCACTCGGATGATTGAACAGGATGCTTTGTCCCCTGTACCCAAAAGACGATTTGATAATTTGTCCCCTGCAGAACGCAGAGCACTCAATGCCCTGAAAAAAGACACCAGCCTAGTGATTAGACCCGCTGACAAGGGGGGTGCTGTAGTGGTACAAGACTGGGTTGACTATAACATTGAGATTCTGAATCAACTATCTGACGAAACAACGTACACTTGTCTGAACCATAACCCCATCAAGGACATAAAGACAACAGTTGACCAGACATTATGCAGGGCCCTAAGAGAGCACCATATTGACAAGAACACCCATGAATTCTTGACTGTCGAATACCCAGTATGCCCAATCATATACACCCTCCCAAAAGTACACAAAACACTGGTCAAACCCCCTGGAAGGCCCATCATTTCAGCCAGAAATTCTCTACTACAACCATTGGCCATCTTTGTGGACAGTTTTCTTCAGCCCATAGTACAACAGGGGGATAGTTACTTACGCGATTCTACAGACTTCCTACAGAAGCTCCGTGCCATCCCTGATGTACTGGATGATATTCTCCTGGTGACTATGGACGTATGCTCCTTATACACCATTATCCCACATGAGCAGGGATTACAAGCACTGGCCAATGCCTGGCGACAACAACCTCCAATCGGGCCGCCAATGGACCTTCTACTCGAATTGACAAGCTTTGTTCTCAAAAAGAACCACTTCTTGTATCAAGGCAACTATTACTTACAACACAAGGGGACAGCGATGGGATCAAACCTAGCGCCGGCTTACGCTAATATATATATGTCTGAATATGAACAACAACATATACTACCCCAATTTGGAGAACATATTATATTCTATAAGAGGTTTATAGATGACATTTTTTTGCTGTGGAATGGGACGGATGAATCTCTCAGGATGATGATAACAACACTGAATGGATTGGAGAACCCGGTAAAGTTCACATTCCAGGTTGACCCACATAATGTCAATTTCCTGGATATTTCGATCTCCTTCGATGGGGGACGTATCAAGACAAGCCTCTACAGAAAGCCTACTGATAGGAACACTTTGCTCCATCCCAGCAGTCAGCACCCGCCTGCACTTAAGGACAATCTCCCAATTTCGCAGTTCCTACGAGTTATGCGCAACAACTCTGACAGCCAAACTATGGAAATCCAATTGGCAGATATGACTTCAAGATTCTTAGAACGGGGATACAAGAGGAAGAATGTCCTTAGATGCCTAAAAAAAGCAAGAAATAAGTTTGATTCACCAGTGACACCTACACTGCCCACCCAAGGACCGGAGCGATTGGTCTTTACAACCACCTATGATAACATCTCCAATAAACTCAAGGGAAGCGTAAGAAGAAATTGGCCCATTCTCACCACCGATGAACGCCTTAAATTGAAGAGATGTCCATTGCCGATGATGGCCTACCGTAGATCAGCCAATCTGAAACAACTTCTTCTAAGACCAATGGATAACGCTGGGGATACAGCGAATACTACTTGGCTACACGAGAGACGTCCGGGATGCTTTCGGTGCACTGGCTGCACAACCTGTAGGGCTATGCTTACGGGCTCGCACTTTCCGCATCCACACTCGGGTCGCCCCATAGCGATCAAATTCAGACTTCACTGTGCCATGGACCACCTGATCTACATTTTAACCTGCCCCTGTGGGTTGTACTACGTGGGAATGACCACTAGACGCTTTAGGGATCGTATGGCAAACCATAGGACATCTATCCATCAAGCTATTGCCACGGGCTCGGCAGCCCTACCTGTAGCTAGACACTTCATGATTTCTAAACACCAGGTCTCCGACCTACGATCCAAACTTATTGACTGGATACCGCCACCACCTAGGGGTGGAGACCGAGCCTTGCTCTTGAGGAAAAAGGAAAGCGCATGGATTTATAGACTTGACACCATAGCCCCGAGGGGCATGAATGAAAATAACCCCTTGTCTATTTTTCTGAAATAGACTTTGGATATTACCGGACTATTATGTAATACGTGACTTTGCATTATATTATATATAATATGCCTACTTTGTTTCACTTACCATGGCTATTCTGATTTATGGTTAAACTTTTTTAGAAAGCACACTTATTCTACACATATATGCTGCACTGTTCTGCATGTAGTTTATGTCCCCCTATAGTGATCTCACCGGCCTTTGTTATACCAACCTATAATTTACTTTTATGATGACTCTTTCCTGCTGCACTGTAAGTTAGGCAGCACTGATCCTATACTGATGTTTATTGCGCAGCCCCACATCCCCATATTGCGGCTTATCGTAATTAATAATGTAATGCACAGTAAAAACCAGCATCTAATGAAGATTTCTTCGTTTCACTCACACATCGCGTCACCGGAAGTGACGTGATGCGTTCCACATGCGGTTCAGGGACGGACGCCGTCCACTTCCGGTATTCGGAGCCGCACTCATGGTGATATCGCCACACCTGAAGTGGCGCAGTATCACTAACACTGACACCACCAATAGTATATTGATGCCATTATTTGCTGAACGCATCTCACCCCCAGTGGGAGGTGATAAGTATGCGTTCCAGATGTGCGTTCCACCCGGCCGGCGGCCATCTTGGGGGCGTGTCTAGCGCCAATTGCCATGGTATTTAACAGGGGCCGGTGAGGCACTTCCTGTGTCTCCAGTTTCCCTGCATGCTGATTAGAAGTTGAACTGCTGCCACTGCTGATTACTATTTTTCCTTGAAAAAGGCCCCCGCTGGGGACCGAAACGTTGGACACTAATGGATATCGTTTGATTCCACATATGAACTGTGAGACTACTCTTTTCATTAAATTATCTTTTGACTTTATTTAATATAGTCTGGAGAGTGCTATCTTTTCCCACGAAAGTGGGATTTCCTGTATTGTACTATGGGCCCAGTTCCTTCTGTGACTGGATCCTGATAGGCACCCTAGCAGTTGACATTATTATTGTGAGAGTGCAAGACCTTCCCATATATATATATATATATATACTGTATGTTTAATACAGCCTATACAATAGACCATCCATCCAGGGCCGGCAATAGAAATCATGGGGCCCTGTACACTGATATCTCTGGGGCCCCACCCCTCAACCGCCACTTAGGGTAGCACAGTCAGTCATATAAGGAGGCAAATCACTGTCATATAGAAGATGCACTGTCCTATATGAGAAGGGGGGGGGGGGGGGCTAAGTCATACAGCGTAGACATATCTCCCGGAACAGCGTGTGGTCTGGGACCAGCACAACTTCACTCTGGGATTTACAAGGTTTGCTCCTCTGTGCGATGCAGCGAGTCCCAGTGCCACTGCCTAGACACATATAGCGCACACAGCCTCCATTTGCGCCTGCAATGCTGCCACCATGTAATAATCCCAGTAATGGGCATTAGGAGGAACATGAGGGGATCAGGGACCATTAGGACAAGGAATGCCCCTGATCCACCCATAGACTGCGCACACACTGCTAGGCTACAGTCCAGAGACATGCCCATGCCCAGCCTGTAATGCTGGATAAAGGCCTTCACCCACCAGTGTGCCTGGAGAAAATGGAGAGAAGCCACACAGAAGCCAGGCTGACACACAAACAGAGACTGGCACACACAGAGAGATAGAGACTGCCACACACACACAGAGACTGGCACTGAAAGAGAGAGAGAGAGAGACAGAGCCTGGCACACACACACACAGAGCCTGGCGCACACACACAAAGAGACAGGCACAGAGAGAGAGAGAGAGAGAGAGAGAGAGCCTGGCACACACAGAGACTGTGACACACGCAGAGATTGGCACAGACTAGCATATACACAGAGAGACAGACTGGCATACACACACACACACACACACACACACACATACACACACACACTGGCACACATACACACAGAGACAGAGATTGGTACAGAGACTGGCACACACACACACAGACAGACAGACTGCACACAGACAGACTGGTACACATACACACAGAGACTGTCACACATACACAGAGACAGAGACTAGCACACACAGAGACTGGCACAGACAGAGGCAGGTACTAGCACATACACAGAGAGCACATACTGGCACACACACTGAGACTGTGACACATACACACACATACACACAGAGACAGAGACTGGTACAGAGACTGGCACACACACTGAGACAGACTGGTACACATACACACAAAGACTGGCCCACATACATGCAGAGACAATGCCTGGCACAGACAGAGAGAGTCTGGCACACACAGAGACTGGCACATACAGAGACTGGCACACACACTGAGACTGTGACACATACACACACATACACACAGAGACAGAGACTGGTACAGAGACTGGCACACACACTGAGACAGACTGGTACACATACACACAAAGACTGGCCCACATACATGCAGAGACAATGCCTGGCACAGACAGAGAGAGTCTGGCACACACAGAGACTGGCACATACAGAGACTGGCACACACACAGAGACTGACACACACACAGAGGCAGAAACTAGCACATACACAGAGACAGACTGGCATACACACAGAGACTGGCCCACATACATGCAGAGACAACACCTGGCACAGACAGAGAGAGTCTGGCACACACAGAGACTGGCACATACAGAGACTGGCACACACACAGAGACTGACACACACACAGAGGCAGAAACTAGCACATACACAGAGACAGACTGGCATACACACAGAGACTGGCCCACATACATGCAGAGACAATGCCTGGCACAGACAGAGAGAGTCTGGCACACACAGAGACTGGCACATACAGAGACTGGCACACACACAGAGACTGACACACACACAGAGGCAGAAACTAGCACATACAGAGACAGACTGGCATACACACAGAGACTGGCCCACATACATGCAGAAACAACACCTGGCACAGACAGAGAGAGTCTGGCACACACAGAGACTGGCACATACAGAGACTGGCACACACACAGAGACTGACACACACACAGAGGCAGAAACTAGCACATACACAGAGACAGACTGGCATACACACAGAGACTGGCCCACATACATGCAGAGACAATGCCTGGCACAGACAGAGAGAGTCTGGCACACACAGAGACTGGCACATACAGAGACTGGCACACACACAGAGACTGACACACACACAGAGGCAGAAACTAGCACATACACAGAGACAGACTGGCATACACACAGACTGGCACACATACACACTGGTACAGAGACAGGCACACAGAGAGACAGACTGGCACACACATAGACTGGCACAGAGACAGAACAGAGACTGGCACACATACACACAGAGGCAGAGACTGGTACAGAGATTGGCACACAGAGAGGCAGACAGACTGGCACACACAGACTGGAAAAGAGACAGAAACTGGCACAGAGACTGGCACACATACACACAGAGACTAGCACACACAGAAAGACAGACACTGGCATACAGACAGAGACTGGCACAGACAGAAAGACAGAGAATGACACAGACACACACACACAGACACACACACACACACACACACACACACACACACACACACACACAGTGTCAGACTGGGACATGAAGGGCCCACCAGGGAAATACAGTGGTAGGGGCCCATGCTTAGAGGCTTGGCGCGAGTGCATATACTGGGCCCCTTAATAAATATATATAGTAAATACTCCAAGTGCATGTATGATAATGTACCAGATTAATAACAGCAATGCTCTGTACAAAATACACCAAAAGTCCTGTGCAGTATATAGTAACATATGTATAATGTATAACTTCCACTGTAGTTTGTGTATATAAAATAAAGTATAGAGGTATAACTTGTCAGCAGACTGTGTATATGCAGAACAGCCCTGGATCCCAAAAGTACAATGCATGTGATTGTTCGTATTGTACATGCAGGCAACTGATAAATAGTGAGGATGAGAAATTCCAATTATCGGGTCTAAAACCCAATAATTAGTAAATATGCTCCTTAGTAGTAAATGCTATTGACTCATTACCTTATTAGTGCACAATATAATATTGTAATGAATCTATCTACAGTATCTCTATCTATCTATCTATCTATCTATCTATCTATCTATCTATCTATCTATCTATCTATCTATCTATCTATCTATCTATCTCTGTCTACTGTATATGCCATACATGCCATTATTTTTTTAATTCCCCTCTTGAAGATATCTGCAGCAATCCCCTATTTTCCATCACAAAAGCAACTTTCATAGGCTTCTATGGGGGTGCTTAATATCAGGGCCATAACTAGGTGTGTGCCGATGGTGCCTTGCCCACAGCGCAACTGCACCATCAGGCAGCACACCCCCACTTACTGTACAAGCGTTTTAGTGAGTGACAGAGTAGTGAAAGTTATGCTGCCTCCGGCACCTGTGTCCCGCCGCCGCCTCTGTAAAGGACGGGGAGCGGTGGCACAGGCGCCTTTTGGTGTTACACAGCACAGTCCCGCCGTGCGGTAATTCCGCCTGTGAGACCCACTGCCGCTGCAAAGGAGAGGGAGCGCTACTGAAGCTGCCAGCTGTCATATATGAGCCGCCGCTGCCTCTGCTAATTCCTCCTGTGAAACCCACCACCGCTGCAAGTACAAAGGAGATGGAGCGCTATTGAAGCCGCCTGCTGCCGTATATGACCATCCTCTGCTGATGTCACCTGTTAGACCCACGCCACACCAGCAATGGAGTAGGAGTGGGAGCGCCTGTGTGTCACACACACAC
Source organism: Pseudophryne corroboree (assembly GCF_028390025.1). NCBI lineage: Eukaryota > Metazoa > Chordata > Amphibia > Anura > Myobatrachidae > Pseudophryne > Pseudophryne corroboree. Next base: position 87,791,150 of record NC_086447.1, on the reverse strand, counting down.
ACACACACACACACACACACACACACACACACCCTGCCTAATGTGACACACACACACCCTGCCTAATGCGACACACACACACTCTCCCTGCCTAATGTGACAGACACACACTCTCCCTGCCTAATGTGACGCACACATACTCTCCCTGCCTAATGTGACACACACACACACTCCCTGCCTAATGTGACACACACACACTCTCCCTGCCTAATGTGACGCGCACACACACACACTCTCCCTGCCTAATGTGACACACCCACACTCTCCCTGTCTAATTTGACACACACACTCTACCTACCTAATGTGACACACACACAAAAACTCCCTGCCTAATGTGACACACACATACACTCTCCCTGCCTAATGTGACACACACACACTCTCCCTGCCTAATGTGACACACACATACTCTCCCTGCCTAATGTGACACACACATACTCTCCCTGCCTAATGTGACACACACACACACACACACACACACACACTCCCTGCCTAATGTGACACACACACACTCTCCCTGCCTAATGTGACGCACACACACTCTCCCTGCCTAATGTGATGCACACATACACTCTCCCTGCCTAATGTGACACACACACACTCTCCCTGCCTAATGTGACACACACACACTCTCCCTGCCTAATGTGACGCACACACACTCTCCCTGCCTAATGTGATGCACACACACTCTCCCTGCCTAATGTGACACACACACACTCTCCCTGCCTAATGTGACACACACACACTCTCCCTGCCTAATGTGACGCACACACACTCTCCCTGCCTAATGTGATGCACACACACTCTCCCTGCCTAATGTGACGCACACACACTCTCCCTGCCTAATGTAACGCACACACACTCTCCTTGCCTAATGTGACATGCACACACACTCTCCCTGCCTAATGTGACACACACACACTCTCCCTGCCTAATGTGACGCACACACACTCTCCCTGCCTAATGTGACGTGCACACACACTCTCCCTGCCTAATGTGACACTCACATACTCTCCCTGCCTAATGTGACACACACATACTCTCCCTGCCTAATGTGACACACACACACACACACACACACACACACACACACACACACACTCTCCCTGCCTAATGTGACACACACACACACACTCTCCCTGCCTAATGTGACACACACATACTCTCCCTGCCTAATGTGACACACACATACTCTCCCTGCCTAATGTAACACACACACACACTCTCCCTGCCTAATGTGACACACACATACTCTCCCTGCCTAATGTGACACACACACATACTCTTCCTGCCTAATGTGACGCACACATACTCTCCCTGCCTAATGTGACGCACATATACTCTCCCTGCCTAATGTGACACACACACACACACACACACACACACACACACACACACACACACACACACACACTCCCTGCCTAATGTGACACACACATACTCTCTCTGCCTAATGTGACACACATACACACACCCTCCCTGCCTAACGTGACACACACACATACTCTCCCTGCCTCCTTTGTTCCACACATTCATTCTATCTCTAAATCATGTTACATGCACCTTAAAAACATATCCAAAATATGCCCTTATCTTACACAAGACACTGCAAAAACTCTAATCCATGCACTCATCATCTCCCGCATTGATTATTGTAATAGTCTCCTTACTGGTCTTCCCAATCATAGGCTCTCACCACTTCAATCCATTTTAAATGCAGCTGCGAGGCTAATCTTCCTCGCCAGACGTTCTTCATCTGCTGATCCGCTCTGTCAGTCCCTCCATTGGTTACCAGTATTCTACCGTGTCAAATATAAAATACTTTTACTCACATACAGGGCTATTAACCAAACTGCACCACCATACATCTCCTCACTCATCTCAAAATATCTCCCTAGCAGACCTCTCCGCTCTGCACAAGATCTGCGTCTCTCATCCACATGTATTACCTGTTCCCACTCAAAATTACAGGTCTTTACTAGTGATGAGCGGGTTCGGATCCTCGGGATCCGAACCCGTACGAACTGCAACTTTTTTTTCACGGGTCCGAGCAACTCGGATCCTCCCGCCTTGCTCGGTTAACCCGAGCGCGCCCGAACGTCATCATCCCGCGGTTGGATTCTCGCGAGATTCGTATTCTATATAAGGAGTCGCACGTCGCCGCCATTTCTCTGACGTCCTAAGTGGATGCTGGGACTCCGTAAGGACCATGGGGAATAGCGGCTCCGCAGGAGACTGGGCACAACTAAAAGAAAGCTTTAGACTACTGGTGTGCACTGGCTCCTCCCACTATGACCCTCCTCCAGACTTCAGTTAGAATCTTGTGCCCGGCTGAGCTGGATGCACATGAGGGGCTCTCCTGAGCTCCTAGAAAGAAAGTATATTTTAGGTTTTTTATTTTACAGTGAGATCTGCTGGCAACAGACTCACTGCAGCGAGGGACTAAGGGGAGAAGAAGCGAACCTACCTAACTGGTGGCAGCTTGGGCTTCTTAGGCTACTGGACACCATTAGCTCCAGAGGGATCGACCACAGGACCCGACCTCGCTGTTTGGTCCCGGAGCCGCGCCGCCGGCCCCCTTACAGAGCCAGAAGCAAGAAGTGTTCCTGAAAATCGGCGGCAGAAGACTTCTGTCTTCAACAAGGTAGCGCACAGCACTGCAGCTGTGCGCCATTGCTCCTCATGCACACCTCACACTCCGGTCACTGATGGGTGCAGGGCGCTGGGGGGGGGGGGCGCCCTGAGGGCAATATAAGACACCTTGGCTGGCAAATCTACATCATATATAGTCAGGAAGGCTATATAGGTGTAAAAATACCCCTGCCAGAATTCCAGAAAAAGCGGGAGAAGTCTGCCGGAAAAGGGGCGGGGCCATCTCCCTCAGCACACTGGCGCCATTTTTCCCTCACAGCTCCGCTGGAAGGACGCTCCCTGGCTCTCCCCTGCAGTGTCAAGCTACATAAGGGTAAAAAAGAGAGGGGGGGCACTAAATTTAGGCGCAGTATATATAATATAAGCAGCTATAAGGGAAAAACACTCATTTATAGTGGGATCCCTGTGTTATATAGCGCTCTGGTGTGTGCTGGCATACTCTCTCTCTGTCTCCCCAAAGGGCTTTGTGGGGTCCTGTCCTCTGTCAGAGCATTCCCTGTGTGTATGCGGTGTATCGGTACGGCTGTGTCGACATGTTTGATGAGGAGGCTTATGTGGAGGCGGAACAGATGCCGATAAATGTGATGTCACCCCCTGCGGGGTCGACACCTGAGTGGATGGTGCTGTGGAAGGAATTACGCGACAGTGTCGACTCCTTGCATAAAAGGTTTGACGACATACCAAATGTGGGACAGCCGGCTTCTCAGCCTGTGCCTGCCCAGGCGTCTCAAAAGCCATCAGGGGCTCTAAAACGCCCGCTACCTCAGATGGCAGACACAGATGTCGACACGGATACTGACTCCAGTGTCGACGACGATGAGACTAATGTAACTTCCAATAGGGACACACGTTACATGATTGAGGCAATGAAAAATATGTTACACATTTCTGATGTTACCCCGGGTACCACAAAAATGGGTATTATGTTTGGAGAGAAAAAACTACCAGTGGTTTTTCCTCCATCTGAGGAATTAAATGAAGTGTGTGAAGAAGCGTGGGCTTCCCCTGATAAGAAACTGGTAATTTCTAAGAGGTTACTAATGGCGTACCCTTTCCCGCCAGAGGATAGGTCACATTGGGAAACATCCCCTAGGGTGGATAAAGCGCTCACACGCTTGTCAAAGAAGGTGGCACTACCGTCTCCGGATACGGCCGCCCTGAAGGAATCTGCTGATAGAAAGCAGGAGGCTATCCTGAAGTCTATATATACACACACAGGTGTTATACTGAGACCTGCTATTGCTTCAGCATGGATGTGCAGTGCTGCAGCTGCGTGGTCAGATTCCCTGTCGGAAAATATTGATACCCTAGACAGGGACACTATATTGCTAACCGTAGAGCATATTAAAGACGCACTCTTCTACATGAGGGATGCACAGAGGGATATTTGCCGGCTGGCATCTAAAATAAGTGCAATGTCCATTTCTGCCAGGAGAGGGTTATGGACTCGGCAGTGGACAGGAGATGCAGATTCTAAAAGGCACATGGAAGTTTTGACTTATAAGCATGAGGAGTTGTTCGGGGATGGTCTCTCGGACCTCGTTTCCACAGCAACGGCTGGGAAGTCTACATTTTTACCCCATGTTCCCTCACAGCCAAAGAAAGCACCGTATTATCAGGTACAGTCCTTTCAGCCCAATAAGGGCAAGCGGGTTAGGGGCGCGTCCTTTCTGCCCAGAGGCAGAGGTAGAGGGAAAAAGCTGCAGCATACAGCCAGTTCCCAGGAGCAAAAGTCCTCCCCCGCTTCCTCTAAGTCCACAGCATGACGCTGGGGCTCCACAGGCGGAGCCAGGTACGGTGGGGGCCCGTCTCAAAAATTTCAGCAATCAGTGGGCTCGCTCACGGGTGGATCCCTGGATCTTTCAAGTAGTATCTCAGGGGTACAAGCTGGAATTCGAGACGTCTCCCCCCCGCCGTTTCCTCAAATCTGCCTTACCAACAACTCCCTCAGACAGGGAGGCAGTGTTACAGGCAATTCACAAGCTGTATTCACAACAGGTGATAGTAAAGGTGCCCCTACTTCAACAAGGACGGGGTTACTATTCCACAATGTTTGTGGTACCGAAACCGGACGGTTCGGTGAGACCCATTTTAAATTTGAAATCCTTGAACACGTATATAAAAAAATTCAAGTTCAAGATGGAATCGCTCAGGGCGGTTATTGCAAGTCGGGACGAGGGGGATTACATGGTATCACTGGACATCAAGGATGCTTACCTGCATGTCCCCATTTACCATCCTCACCAGGAGTACCTCAGATTTGTGGTACAGGATCGTCATTACCAATTCCAGACGTTGCTGTTCGGTCTATCCACGGCTCCGAGGGTCTTTACCAAGGTAATGGCCGAAATGATGATACTCCTTCGAAAGAAGGGAGTTTTAATTATCCCGTACTTGGACGATCTCCTGATAAAGGCGAGGTCCAGGGAGCAGTTGTTGGTCGGGGTAGCACTATCTCGGGAGGTGCTACAACAGCACGGCTGGATTCTAAATATTCCAAAGTCACAGCTGATCCCTACGACACGTCTACTGTTCCTGGGGATGGTTCTGGACACAGAACAGAAAAAAGTGTTTCTCCCGGAGGAGAAGGCCAAGGAGCTGTCATCTCTAGTCAGAGGCCTCCTAAAACCAAAACAGGTGTCGGTGCATCACTACACGCGGATCCTGGGAAAGATGGTAGCTTCCTACGAAGCAATTCCATTCGGCAGGTTCCATGCAAGAACCTTTCAGTGGGACCTGTTGGACAAGTGGTCCGGATCGCATCTTCAGATGCATCGGCTGATAACCCTGTCTCCAAGGACAAGGGTGTCTCTGCTGTGGTGGCTGCAGAGTGCTCATCTTCAAGAGGGCCGCAGATTCGGCATACAGGACTGGGTCCTGGTGACCACGGATGCCAGCCTTCGAGGCTGGGGGGCAGTCACACAGGGAAGAAACTTCCAAGGACTATGGTCAAGTCAGGAGACTTCCCTGCACATAAATATTCTAGAACTGAGGGCCATTTACAATGCCCTAAGTCAGGCAAAACCCCTGCTTCAAAACCAGCCGGTACTGATCCAGTCAGACAACATCACGGCGGTCGCCCATGTAAACCGACAGGGCGGCACGAGAAGCAGGACGGCGATGGCAGAAGCCACAAGGATTCTCCGATGGGCGGAAAATCACGTGTTAGCACTGTCAGCAGTGTTCATTCCGGGAGTGGACATCTGGGAAGCAGACTTCCTCAGCAGGCACGACCTCCACCCGGGAGAGTGGGGACTTCATCCAGAAGTCTTCCAACTGATTGTAAACCATTGGGAAAGGCCACAGGTGGGCATGATGGCGTCCCGCCTAAACAAAAAGCTAGAAAGATATTGCGCCAGGTCAAGGGACCCGCAGGCGATAGCTGTGGACGCTCTAGTGACACCGTGGGTGTACCGGTCGGTTTATGTGTTCCCTCCTCTTCCTCTCATACCAAAGGTACTGAGGATAATAAGGAGAAGAGGAGTAAGAACTATACTCATTGTTCCGGATTGGCCAAGAAGAGCTTGGTACCCGGAACTTCAAGAAATGATCTCAGAGGACCCATGGCCTCTGCCGCTCAGACAGGACCTGCTGCAGCAGGGGCCCTGTCTGTTCCAAGACTTACCGCGGCTGCGTTTGACGGCATGGCGGTTGAACACCGGATCCTGAAGGAAAAGGGCATTCCGGAGGAAGTCATTCCTACGCTGATTAAAGCTAGGAAAGAAGTAACCGCAAACCATTATCACCGCATATGGCGAAAATATGTTGCGTGGTGTGAGGCCAGGAAGGCCCCAACGGAAGAATTTCAGCTGGGCCGTTTCCTGCACTTTCTACAGTCAGTGGTGACTATGGGCCTAAAATTGGGTTCCATTAAGGTCCAGATTTCGGCTCTATCGATTTTCTTCCAGAGAGAACTGGCTTCACTACCTGAAGTTCAAACTTTTGTTAAGGGAGTGCTGCATATTCAGCCCCCTTTTGTGCCTCCAGTGGCACCTTGGGATCTCAACGTGGTGTTGGATTTCCTAAAGTCACATTGGTTTGAGCCACTTAAAACCGTGGAATTGAAATATCTCACGTGGAAAGTGGTCATGTTGTTGGCCTTGGCTTCGGCCAGGCGTGTATCAGAATTGGCGGCTTTGTCATGTAAAAGCCCTTATCTGATTTTCCATATGGATAGGGCAAAATTGAGGACTCGTCCCCAATTTCTCCCTAAGGTGGTGTCAGCCTTTCATCTGAACCAACCTATCGTGGTGCCTGCGGCTACTAAAGACTTGGAGGCTTCCAAGTCGTTGGATGTAGTCAGGGCCCTGAAAATTTATGTTTCCAGGACAGCTGGAGTCAGAAAGACTGACTCGCTATTTATCCTGTATGCGCCCAACAAGTTGGGTGCACCTGCTTCAAAGCAGACTATTGCTCGCTGGATCTGTAGTACGATTCAGCTTGCACATTCTGCGGCTGGACTGCCGCATCCTAAATCAGTGAAAGCCCATTCCACGAGGAAGGTGGGCTCTTCTTGGGCGGCTGCCCGAGGGGTCTCGGCTCTACAACTTTGCCGAGCAGCTACTTGGTCGGGGTCAAACACATTTGCTAAATTCTACAAGTTTGACACCCTGGCTGAGGAGGACCTAGAGTTTGCCCATTCGGTGCTGCAGAGTCATCCGCACTCTCCCGCCCGTTTGGGAGCTTTGGTATAATCCCCATGGTCCTTACGGAGTCCCAGCATCCACTTAGGATGTCAGAGAAAATAAGAATTTACTCACCGGTAATTCTATTTCTCGTAGTCCGTAGTGGATGCTGGGCGCCCATCCCAAGTGCGGATTGTCTGCAATACTTGTATATAGTTATTGCCTAACTAAAGGGTTATTGTTATGAGCCATCTGTTAGTGAGGCTCAGATATATTTCATACTGTTAACTGGGTATAATATCACGAGTTATACGGTGTGATTGGTGTGGCTGGTATGAGTCTTACCCGGGATTCAAAATCCTTCCTTATTGTGTCAGCTCTTCCGGGCACAGTATCCTAACTGAAGTCTGGAGGAGGGTCATAGTGGGAGGAGCCAGTGCACACCAGTAGTCTAAAGCTTTCTGCGGAGCCGCTATTCCCCATGGTCCTTACGGAGTCCCAGCATCCACTACGGACTACGAGAAATAGATTTACCGGTGAGTAAATTCTTATTTTTTCACTCGTGCATTGGAGATGATCATGAGAGGACGTGGCTGGCGTCCTCAGTTTCTATGTTCAGTGGGCTGCAAATTGTGCTGCAAATATCTGTGCTCAGTGTGCTGCAAATATCTGTGCTCAGTGTGCTGCAAGTGCAAATATCTACGTTCTCTGCCTGAAAAACGCTCCATATCTGACTGTGCTCAGTGTGCTGCAAATATCTGTGCTCAGTGTGCTAATTGCTTTGTTGTGGGGACTGGGGACCAGCAGTATTATATAGTAGGAGGACAGTGCAGAGTTTTGCTGACCAGTGACCACCAGTATTATACGTTCTCTGCCTGAAAAACGCTCCATATCTGTGCTGCATTGTAGTATATAGTAGGAGGACAGTGCAGAATTTTGCTGACCACCAGTATAACTATATATATAGCAGTACGGTACAGTAGTCCACTGCTCTACCTACCTCTGTGTCGTCAAGTATACTATCCATCCATACCTGTGGTGCATTTCAGTTTTGCACAGTTTGCTGACCACCAGTATATACTATATAGCAGTACGGTACAGAAGGCCACTGCTCTACCTACCTCTGTGTCGTCAAGTATACTATCCATCCATACCTGTGGTGCATTTCAGTTTTGCACAGTTTGCTGTCCACCAGTATATAATATATAGCAGTGTGGTACAGTAGGCCACTGCTCTACCTACCTCTGTGTCGTCAAGTATACTATCCATCCATACCTGTGGTGCATTTCAGTTTTGCACAGTTTGCTGACCACCAGTATATAATATATAGCAGTACGGTACAGTAGGCCACTGCTCTACCTACCTCTGTGTCGTCAAGTATACTATCCATCCATACCTGTGGTGCATTTCAGTTTTGCACAGTTTGCTGACCACCAGTATATACTATATAGCAGTACGGTACAGTAGGCCACAGCTCTACCTACCTCTGTGTCGTCAAGTATACTATCCATCCATACCTGTGGTGCATTTCAGTTTAGCACAGTTTGCTGACCACCAGTATATAATATATAGCAGTACGGTACAGTAGGCCACTGCTCTACCTACCTCTGTGTCGTCAAATATACTATCCATCCATACCTGTGGTGCATTTCAGTTTTGCACAGTTTTCTGACCACCAGTATATAATATACTAGGCGATTCATCGCGCCCTACGGGCGCTCTTCACACCGTCGTTTGTGGCTACGTCCCGTTAACCCCTGCACTCCTTTGAACATACGCAGGCCGGTAGAGAACAGATGCAGAAATGCAGGGCAATATAGAGGGCATACAGAAAAGAGAGAGGCGTAGGGGGGAAGGGGGGGGGGAATGTACAGAAACGCTGTGCGATGGGTAAAGGATAGGAAGAGGCAGGGTGGTAGGGAGAGGATAAAGAGAGGCAAGGTGTTACATAACAAAATACCGGTGGGTGCTGTGGGTGCCACGGGTGGGGAAGGGGTGTTACGGTTGGGGAAGGGAGTGCTGCGGGTGGTGGAGGTGAGGGTGTGGGTGCTATGGGTGGGGGAAGGGGCAGGAGTGCCGGGGGTGGGGGAGGGACGTGTGCCGCGGGAGGGGGGCGGATGTGAAGGATGCTGTGGGTGTTTAGGTGAGGGAGGGGCGTGTGGCACGGGTGGGGGGCGTATGTGGTGGATGCTGCGGGGAGGGTGGTGGGTTGCAGGGGGGAGAGGTGGGTATGGGGGTGGTGCGGGGTTTTTGGGGTTGGGCCGGTGGCTTTTGCTGGTTGTGGGTGTTACGGGAGGCGGCGGGAGTGCCGTGGGTGGGGGAGGGGTGTGTGCCGTAGGTGGGGGGCGAATGAGGTGGGTGCTGTGGGTGGGGGAGGGGTGGGGGGTGCGGATGTGGTGGATGCTGTGGGTGGGGTGGAGAGTGCAGGGGGGGGTAGGTAGAGGTAGGTGTGGGGTGGGGGAGGTGGAGGGGTGCTGCGGGTGGGGGAGGGGTGGGTGGGGTGGAGGGTGTAGCGGGGGGAGATGTTGGTATAGGGGTGGGGGTGGTGCGGGTTGGGGAGGGGCATGGGGTTTTGCTGGGTGTGGGTGTTACGGGCGGGGGAGGGGGCGGGAGTGCAGCGGGTGGGGGAGGGGTGTGTGCTGCGGGTGGGGGAGGGGTGCCGCGGGTGGGAGAGGGGGCGGGAATGCCGCGGGTGGGGGAGGGGGTGGGAGTGCCGAGGGTGGGGGAGGGGTGTGTGCGGGGGGTGGGGGAGGGGGCGGGAATGGCGCGGGTGGGGGAGGGGTGCGTGATGCGGGTGGGTGAGGGGTGCGTGTTGCGGGTTGGGGATGGGTGCGTGCCGCGGGTGGGGTGCCACGGGTGGGGGAGGGGTGCGTGTCGCGGGTGGGGGAGGGGTGCATGTCGCGGGTGGGGGAGGGGTGCGTTCCGCGGGTGGGGGAGGGGTGCGTGCCACGGGTGGGGGAGGGGTGTGTGCCGCGGGTGGGGAGGGGTGCCGCGGGTGGGGGAGGGGTGCGTGTCGCGGGTGGGGGAGCGGTGCGTGCCGCGGGTGGGGGAGGGGGCGGGAGTGCCGCGGGTTGGGTGGATGCCGCGGGTGGAGGGTGCGGGATGCTGCGGGCCGTGTGCCGTGGTTGGGTGGGGTGCGTGATGCGGGTGGGGGAGGGGTGCGTTTTGCGGGTTGGGGATGGGTGCGTGCCGCGGGTGGGGGAGGGGTGCGTGTCGCGGGTGGGGGAGGGGTGTGTGCCGCGGGTGGGGGAGGGGTGCGTGTCGCGGGTGGGGGAGGGGTGCGTGCCGCGGGTGGGGGAGGGGTGCCGCGGGTGGGGGAGGGGTGCGTGTCGCGGGTGGGGGAGGGGTGCGTTCCGCGGGTGGGGGAGGGGTGCCGCAGGTGGGGGAGGGGTGCGTGTCGCGGGTGGCGGAGGGGTGCGTGCCGCGGGTGGGGGAGGGGGCGGGAGTGCCGCGGGTTGGGTGGATGCCGCGGGTGGGAGGGTGCGGGATGCCGCGGGCCGTGTGCCGTGGTTGGGTGGGGTGGATTCCTGTCTCCCAAATCCCCAGCAGTGCCCCGGATCAGAGCACCCACCTTTCGGGCAAGGCGCATCACGCACAGCACGCAGCTCAGCACAGATTGCCGGAACTCCTCGGATGTCAGCCAGTCCCAGAGCCGCTGAAGCAGGATGGAGAGGCGGGACCCGGCCCAGCGAGCCCCCTTCCTGAGCTGCCGAGCGCCGGACGCGGCCGCTCTACTGCCCAGAGCCCGTAGCAGCACGGAGCGGAGCAGGAGGAGCGGGGTGGGCATAGTGCGGGGGCGGCTGGGGGGAGACGGGCAGCGGTCCCAGAGGGAGGGGACTGTCCAGCCGCCCAGATCTGTGTCTGTGACTCCGCCCAGCGTTATGGGCACAGAGTCACAGACTAAGGCAAATATATAGGAGATAGCAGTACGGTACAGAAGGCCACTGCTCTACCTACCTCTGTGTCATCAAATATACTATCCATCCATACCTGTGGTGCATTTCAGTTTTAATTATACTCCATGTTAATTGTGAGGGTTTATTTAAATTATTTTTATTATCAGTGTTCTTAGTGCTAGGAGTGTGCATCTGCATCTCTCTTCCCCCAGCATAGTATTAGAAGCCTCAGCATGATAGCACCTCTTGATCTCTTTAGTAATAGGATGTGCATTCCAGGTTCCGCCCTTTTTCCATTATATTTGTGTATATATTGTACACTGGAAGGCAAGGCTTCCTTCCTCTGGATTGGCACTCCTCCCATTCACCCTCAGGTGTTTTAATTAGCTGGGTTCCTGCATTTCAGATCACACATTGATAAGGCCCTATTTAGAGGTAAGTCCTGCATAAATTTATAGAATGTGATAGTATTAGGGATGTTAGGGACCCATGTGATGAAGTCACCTGGCCGCGGTACATGGGCCCGCATATTTGCGCAAATGTGTGCTAAGAACTTCAATTATACTCCATGTTAATTGTGATGGTTTATTTAAATTATTTTTATTATCAGTGTTCTTAGTGCTAGGAGTGTGCATCTGCATCTCTCTTCCCCCAGCATAGTATTAGAAGCCTCAGCATGACGGCACCTCTTGATATCTTTAGTAATAGGATGTGCAATCCACGTTCCCCCGCTTTTTTCCACTAAATATGTGTATATATTGTACACTGGAAGGCAAGGCTTCCTTCCTCTGGATTGGCACCAGGGCCGGACTGGGACTAAAAATAGGCCCTGGCATTTTTGAAGCACACAGGCCCACCTCTGTGACTCCTCCCCTTACTATTCCTGACTCCTCCCACTTATTAGTCTATGCTCTTACAAATATAATTAATATTCTAACAACATACAAGCGTACATCATTTTCTATTAAAATACACACAACTTGTGGTTGAAGTGGAAATTTTTAAGTGGGGGTATGTAAATGTGAAGTTTGGCGCGCGCGCTCCGGAAAAGGGGGCGTGGTCACTCAAAAGGGGGCGTGTCCTTCAGTGTAGTTTATCACACCATACACCCCTTATACGCATTATGCACCACAATAGTAGGACCCCTTATACTATCTAGTACTGGTGCCTCTTTCACATTATAACACACAGTATGAGCCGAAATTTACATTATAGCACACGGTATGAGCCGAAATTTACATTATATGCCCCCAATAGTGCAGTGCCAGATCCACAATTGCCCCCACAGTGCCAGGTATACAAATGCCCCCACAGTGCCAGGTATACAAATGCCCCCACAGTGCCAGGTATACAAATGCCCCCACAGTGCCAGGTATACAAATGCCCCCACAGTGCCAGGTAAACAATTGCCCCCACAGTGCCAGGTATACAAATGCCCCACAGTGCCAGCCAATTGCCCCCACAGTGCCAGATATACAATTGTCCCCACAGCAGCCAGTGCTGCAGCTACTTACCGCTGCTGCACTGCTGCTGCTGCTCCTCCGGGCTGTGAGGGACGGGGGTGAATCAGGAGAGCAGAGCGCCCGCCAGCGCGGCTGTGTCTGGTGCTGCGGCGGCTTCGTTCAAACCAGCCGCCGGTTCGTGAGCCAATCAGAGCTCGCGGACCGGCGGCTTCTGATTGGCTGCCGGTCCGCGAGCTCTGATTGGCTCACGAACCGGCGGCTGGTTTGAACGAAGCCGCCGCAGCACCAGACACAGCCGCGCTGGCGGGCGCTCTGCTCTCCTCTCCTGACAGCTGAGACATCATGCCGCCGGACTGAGCGGTAGCGTGTCTCAGTGACCGCTGGACCGGCCCAAGTGGCCATCGGCCCTTCTGGCATTTGCCAGAAGTGCCAGATGGCCAGTCCGGCCCTTCTGGCATTTGCCAGAAGTGCCAGATGGCCAGTCCGGCCCTGATTGGCACTCCTCCCATTCACCCTCAGGTGTTTTAATTAGCTGGGTTCCTGCATTTCAGATCACACATTGATAAGGCCCTATTTAGAGGTAAGTCCTGTATAAATTTATAGAATGTGATAGTATTAGGGATGTTAGGGACCCATGTGATGAAGTCACCTGGCCGCGGTACAAGGGCTCGCATATTTGCGCAAATGTGTGCTAAGAACTTCAATTATACTCCATGTTAATTGTGAGGGTTTATTTAAATTATTTTTATTATCAGTGTTCTTAGTGCTAAGAGTGTGCATCTGCATCTCTCTTCCCCCAGCATAGTATTAGAAGCCTCAGCATGATAGCACCTCTTGATATCTTTAGTAATAGGATGTGCAATCCAGGTTCCCCCCTTTTTCCACTATATTTGTGTATATATTGTACACTGGAAGGCAAGGCTTCCTTCCTCTGGTATTGGCACTCCTCCCATTCACCCTCAGGTGTTTTAATTAGCTGGGTTCCTGCATTTCAGATCACACATTGATAAGGCCCTATTTAGAGGTAAGTCCTGTATAAATTTATAGAATGTGATAGTATTAGGGATGTTAGGGACCCATGTGATGAAGTCACCTGGCCGCGGTACATGGGCCCGCATATTTGCGCAAATGTGTGCTAAGAACTTCAATTATACTCCATGTTAATTGTGAGGGTTTATTTAAATTATTTTTATTATCAGTGTTCTTAGTGCTAAGAGTGTGCATCTGCATCTCTCTTCCCCCAGCATTTCAGTTTTGCACAGTTTGCTGACCACCAGTATATAATATATAGCAGTACGGTACAGTAGGCCACTGCTCTACCTACCTCTGTGTCGTCAAGTATACTATCCATCCATACCTGTGGTGCATTTCAGTTGTGCGCAGTATATATAGTAGTAGGCCATTGCTATTGATATATTACTGGCATATAATTCCACACATTAAAAAATGGAGAACAAAAATGTGGAGGGTAAAATAGGGAAAGATCAAGATCCACTTCCACCTCGTGCTGAAGCTGCTGCCACTAGTCATGGCCGAGACAATGAAATGCCATCAACGTCGTCTGCCAAGGCCGATGCCCAATGTCATAGTAGAGAGCATGTAAAATCCAAAAAAATAAAGCTCAGTAAAATGACCCAAAAATCTAAATCAAAATAGTCTGAGGAGAAGCGTAAACTTGCCAATATGCCATTTACGACACGGAGTGACAAGGAACGGCTGAGGCCCTGGCCTATGTTCAAGGCTAGTGGTTCAGCTTCACCTGAGGATGGAAGCACTCATCCTCCTGCTAGAAAACTTAAAAGAGTTAAGATGGCAAAAGCACAGCAAAGAACTGTGCGTTCTTCTAAATCACAAATCCCCAAGGAGAGTCCAATTGTGTCGGCTGCGATACCTGACCTTCCCAACACTAGACGGGAAGAGGTTGCACCTTCCACCATTTGCACGCACCCTGCAAGTGCAGGAAGGAGCACCCGTAGTCCAGTTCCTGATAGTCAAATTGAAGATGTCACTGTTAAAGTACACCAGGATGAGGATATGGGTGTTGCTGGCGCTGGGGAGGAAATTGACAAGGAGGATTCTGATGGTGAGGTGGTTTGTTTAAGTCAGGCACCCGGGGAGACACCTGTTGTCCGTGGGACGATATGGCCATTGACATGCCTGGTCAAAATACAAAAAAAAATCACCTCTTCGGTGTGGAATTATTTTAACAGAAATGCGGACAACTGGTGTCAAGCCGTGTGTTGCCTTTGTCAAGCTGTAATAAGTAGGGGTAAGGACGTTAACCACCTAGGAACATCCTCCCTTATACGTCACCTGTAGCGCATTCATCAGAAGTCATTGACAAGTTCAAAAACTTTGGGTGACAGCGGAAGCAGTCCACTGCCAACTAAATCCCTTCCTCTTGTAACCAAGCTCCTGCAAACCACACCACCAACTCCCTCAGTGTCAATTTCCTCCTTACAAAGGAAAGCCAATAGTACTGCAGGCCATGTCACTGTCAAGTCTGACGAGTCCTCTCCTGCCTGGGATTCCTCCGATGCATCCTTCAGTGTAACGCCTACTGCTGCTGGCGCTGCTGTTGTTGCTGCTGGGAGTCGATCGTCATCCCAGAGGGGAAGTCGGAAGACCACTTGTACTACTTCCAGTAAGCAATTGACTGTCCAACAGTCCTTTGCGAGGAAGATGAAATATCACAGCAGTCATCCTGCTGCAAAGCGGATAACTCAGGCCTTGGCAGCCTGGGTGGTGAGAAACGTGTTTCCGGTATCCACCGTCAATTCACAGGAAACTAGAGATTTGCTTGAGGTAGTGTGTCCCCGGTACCAAATCCCATCTAGGTTCCACTTCTCTAGGCAGGCGATACCAAGAATGTACACAGACGTCAGAAAAAGTGTCCTCAGTGTCCTATAAAATGCAGTTGTATCCCCTGTCCACTTAACCATGGACATGTGGACAAGTGGAGCAGGGCAGACTAAGAACTATATGACTGTGACAGCTTACTGGGTAGATGTATTGCCTCCCACAGCAACAACAGTGGCGGCACCAGTAGCAGCATCTCGCAAATGCCAACTCGTTCCTAGGCAGGCTATGCTTTGTATCACCGCTTTCCATAAGAGGCACACAGCTGACAACCTCTTACAGAAACTGAGGAACATCATCGCAGAATGGCTTACCCCAATTGGACTCTCCTGGGGATTTGTGACATCGGACAACGCCACCAATATTGTGCGTGCATTACATCTGGGCAAATTCCAGCACGTCCCATGTTTTGCACATACATTGAATTTGGTGGTTCAGAATTATTTAAAAAACGACAAGGGCGTGCAAGAGATGCTGTCGGTGGCCCGAAGAATTGCGGGCCACTTTCGGCATTCAGCCACCGCGTGCCGAAGACTGGAGCACCAGCAAACAGTCCTGAACCTGCCCTGCCATCATCTGAAGCAAGAGGTGGTAACGAGGTGGAATTCAACCCTCTATATGCTTCAGAGGATGGAGGAGCAGCAAAAGGCCATTCAAGCCTATACATCTGCCTATGATATAGGCAAAGGAGGGGGAATGCACCTGACACAAGCGCAGTGGAGAATGATTTCAACGTTGTGCAAGGTTCTGCAACCCTTTGAACTTGCCACACGTGAAGTCAGTTCAGACACTGCCAGCCTGAGTCAAGTCATTCCCCTCATCAGGCTTTTGCAGAAGAAGCTGGAGACATTGAAGGAGGAGCTAAAACAGAACGATTCCGCTAGGCATGTGGGACTTGTGGATGGAGCCCTTAATTCGCTTAACCAGGATTCACGGGTAGTCAATCTGTTGAAATCAGAGCACTACATTTTGGCCACCGTGCTCGATCCTAGATTTAAAACCTACGTTGTATCTCTCTTTCCGGCAGACACAAGTCTGCAGAGGTTCAAAGACCTGCTGGTGAGAAAATTGTCAAGTCACGCGGAACGTGACCCATCAACAGCTCCTCCTTCACTGGGGCTGCGAGGAAAAGGCTAAGAATTCCGAACACACCCGCTGGCGGTGATGCAGGGCAGTCTGGAGCGAGTGCTGACATCTGGTCCGGACTGAAGGACCTGCCAACAATTACTGACATGTCTTCTACTGTCACTGCATATGATTCTGTCACCATTGAAAGAATGGTGGAGGATTATATGAGTGACCGCATCCAAGTAGGCACGTCAGACAGTCCGTACGTATACTGGCAGGAAAAAGAGGCAATTTGGAGGCCCTTGCACAAACTGGCTTTATTTTACCTAAGTTGCCCCCCCTCCAGTGTGTACTCCGAAAGAGTGTTTAGTGCAGCCGCTCACCTTGTCAGCAATCGGCGTACGAGGTTACTTCCAGAAAATGTGGAGAAGATGATGTTCATCAAAATGAATTATAATCAATTCCTCCGTGGAGACATTCACCAGCAATTGCCTCTAGAAAGTACACAGGGACCTGAGATGGTGGATTCCAGTGGGGACGAATTAATAATCTGTGAGGAGAGGGATGTACACAGTGAAAGGGGCGAGGAATCGGACGATGAGGAGGAGGTTGACATCTTGCCTCTGTAGAGCCAGTTTGTGCAAGGAGAGATTGATTGCTTCTTTTTTGGTGGGGGCCCAAAGCAACCAGTCATTTCAGTCACAGTCGTGTGGCAGACCCTGTCACTGAAATGATGGGTTTGTTAAAGTGTGCATGTCCTGTTTATACAACATAAGGGTGGGTGGGAGGGCCCAAGGACAATTCCATCTTGCACCTCTTTTTTCTTTAATTTTTCTTTGCATCATGTGCTGTTTGGGGACTATTTTTTTGAAGTGCCATCCTGCCTGACACTGCAGTGCCACTCCTAGATGGGCCAGGTGTTTATGTCGGCCACTTGGGTCGCTTAGCTTAGCCATCCAGCGACCTTGGTGCACCTCTTTTTTTCTTTGCATCATGTGCTGTTTGGGGACTATTTTTTAAATCTGCCATCCTGTCTGACACTGCAGTGCCACTCCTAGATGGGCCAGGTGTTTGTGTCGGCCACTTGGGTCGCTTAGCTTAGTCACACAGCTACCTCATTGCGCCTCCTTTTTTCTTTGCATCATGTGCTGTTTGGGGACAATTTTTTGAAGTGCCATCCTGTGCCACTCCTAGATGGGCCAGGTGTTTGTGTCGGCCACTTGGGTCGCTTAGCTTAGTCATCCAGCGACCTCGGTGCAAATTTTAGGACTAAAAATAATATTGTGAGGTGTGACGTGTTCAGAATAGACTGAAAATGAGTGGAAATTATGGTTATTTAGGTTAATAATACTATGGGATCAAAATGACCCCCAAATTCTATGATTTAAGGTGTTTTTGAGGGTTTTTTGTAAAAAAACACCCGAATCCGACAAAAAATTTTCAGGGAGGTTTGCCAAAATGCGTCCGAATCCAAAACACGGCCTCGGAACCGAATCCAAAACCAAAACACAAAACCCGAAAAATTTCCGGTGCACATCACTAGTCTTTACCCGGGCTTCACCCACTCTGTGGAATGCACTCCCACGCACAATAAGACTCTCCTCTAGTCTCCAAACCTTTAAACGTTCCCTGAAAACTCATCTCTTCAGACAAGCCTACCAAATTTCAGACCCACACACATAACCTTCAATGCTTCCCTATTAAGTTGCATCCCCTCTGTACAGTCCACATAAACTCACATTTTATCTTCCAACATTGCTGGGTGATCAGATCATACAACCCATTAAGAACCTAGCAATCTGGGGAACCATTATGTAACAGGTAGCATCTATCCTTGTGTATCAATGCCTATTTCCCTATAGATTGTAAGCTTGCGAGCAGGGCCTTCCTACCTCTGTCTGTCTGTCTGTCTTTTCTCAGTTTTGTTCTATAACTTGTTCTAATTGTAAAGCGCAACGGAATATGCTGCGCTATATAAGAAACTGTTAATAAATAAATAAATAATACACACACATACTCTCCCTGCCTAATGTGACACACACACACACACACACACACACACACACACACACACTCTCCCTGCCTAATGTGACACACACACACACTCTCCCTGCCTAATGTGACACACACACACACACACACACACACACTCTCCATGCCTAATGTGACACACACACACACACACTCCCTGCCTAATGTGACACACACACACACACACACACACAGACACACTCTCCCTGCCTAATGTGACACACACACACACTCTCCCTGCCTAATGTGACACACACATACTCTCCCTGCCTAATGTGACACACACATACTCTTCCTGCCTAATGTGACACACACACACACTCTCCCTGCCTAATGTGACACATGATAATGTCGATTACCTTACAGGAAAGAAAGCTATACCTTAAACACACCTTAAATACACTTTAAACCTTTAGCCGCTGCGGCCGCTATACTTAATACACACGCTACGTACTCTGGCCCTCATTCCGAGTTGTTCGCTCGCAAGCTGCTTTTAGCAGCATTGCACACGCTAAGCCGCCGCCTACTGGGAGTGAATCTTAGCTTAGCAAAATTGCGAACGAAAGATACGCAATATTGCGAAAAGATTTATCTATGCAGTTTCTGAGTAGCTCGAGACTTACTCTTCCAGTGCGATCAGTTTAGTGCTTGTCGTTCCTGGTTTGACGTCACAAACACACCCAGCGTTCGCCCAGACACTCCTCCGTTTCTCCTGCCACTCCCGCGTTTTTCCCAGAAACGGTAGCGTTTTTTCACACACTCCCATAAAACGGCCAGTTTCCGCCCAGAAACACCCACTTCCTGTCAATCACACTCCGATCACCAGAACGAAGAAAAAACCTTGTAATGCCGTGAGTAAAATACCAAACTTCTTAGCAAATTTACTTGGCGCAGTCGCAGTGCGAACATTGCGCATGCACAATTAGCGGAAAATCGCTGCGATGCAAAGAAAATTACCGAGCGAACAACTCGGAATGAGGGCCTTTATACACTGTTTGCGTACGGAGTCTCGTATCACTGTACGGACTTAGGGTACAAATACCGCGCTGGGGGTACAAAGTACACACAGCGCGCACACACCCAGAGATACACTTTAAACCTTATACAGCAATGCGATGCGTTACTAATACACTCTTAAACCTTAGCAGGAAAAGGAAGACACAACACCGATTTGTAGTTAAACCGCTGGGTTCCGACACCACAGCGTAATATTTGCTGAAAGAGGGTTTACAATACAAATCATACACTACAATACAAGACAATATAACAGAATAATGGCTACAGTCAATGTACATACGTGATTGAAATCGCTTGCGCAACCTGGCCGGTCCCCGGTCATCTGATAGATAACTGTGTGAGTCTTGTGCCAGGCCAGGCTGCAGCAGGCTTTATTTATACAATTCTTCCAAAAGCAATAAAATGGATACTGTAATCCCTTTGTCCATTGGACACAGGAATGCACTTTTACAGTACAGGAGAGGTCATAGGTCGATTTGAAAAGGTAGGCGATGTCTTTCCCAACTGCTCTTGTGGGTGGTCTCCTCTGGATTCCCGCCGCATACATAATATACAGTAAATACAGTTTATATCTATATTCTGCTTCTGCACATAACTATCCGCAGGAACATGCGATCTTCCGCAGACCAACACCGGAATGTTACCCTTAAAATACCCTACAGCTGGATACCAAACACCACCTTATAACCTTAGTCTGTCCCCTCTTATCCTGTAAAGGTGAATCCTTGTTCTGAAACCTTTTAAACTGTTGTTATTTACTGGTGTGGTGCAGGGGGACTATGTGTATATTGTGCACTATTTGGATTAAATATGTAATGTGTTTTGATAGCTCTCCATGCGTTCACAAATTCTACCATAAATACCCATACCACGCGCTGATGCGCACGACCGCGGGAGCGACCATACGCAAATTGTGAATATGTGCACGCAGAGCAGAACAAGTACAGGTGCGGAGGCCATCTGTGTGTTGTTTGTACGTGATGTGTGTACTGCAATATTTTTCGACTTTGACAGTCCACCCTTTGGCAGTCACCAATAACTGCCACTATCTAATCACTAAACAGAATAATATCTACACAGTATCTACAGAAGTTTTGGATGGTCGGGGGAGATTGGTAGGTAGGAAATGTATGACCTAGTGGGATAGTAAAAAGCATGTATGTATGAATCCATGTCTGAGGGGCATGTATCATCGTGCCGTATATGTTCTAAATAAGCTTTGAGGTATTATGAAGTATACATTAAATCCTTCTCATCCCGTATTAAGGGTCTGTAAGTGGGCCAACAAACACTACCGAGCTCTTTTCGGCTTCTTGTTCCAACAAATGGGGTGCACATTTAGTTGATGATACATGGAGGGGGAACATATGTGAGTGCTAGTATATGTGGATATCACCTGTCGACTATGTGTGTCATTAACTGAAGGTTGTAGAGATGAAGATAAGACACATATCTAAAATACATTCACATAACATTTTCATAAACATTCTTGGGTAGGGCTGATGTCTTTTCCGGATGGGTGTATCTGTGCAGAGGGGGAGACAAAGGAAAAACAGGTGAAAGAAACAGGCCATGGAATTCATTTGCAATCCTTATCATAACACTGTCTCTATGGATGGGTCGTAAATTAAATCTGCTGCTATAACAATGCCCTCGCTCCTTAGACTCATCAAATTTGTGCCGTTCTTGCGCCGCATCAGAATTCGAACACACCTAAATTTCAAGCCAATAATTATGACGACTCCCAGGATACAAAGGAGAAACTTCCCTACACTCATAATAACATTTTGAGCCCACTCTCCTAATCCTGAGAACCAATTTTGTGGGTTCAACCATGAGACCCAGCCGGTCAGCTCATTACCCACAGCCGTCAGGGTAAGGTTGTGTCTCCTCCGGAACTCCCACTTCAACTGCAATATATCGTCCATCTTTTGATCGATAATCTCTGTGGGGTCGTCAGTGCTGTTTGTAATATACGTACAGCACTTCACACCATACTGAGTTGCCAAAGTGACACAGTACCCACCCGTCACGGCTGTGATATAATTAAGGACCATCCTGTGCTGGATAAGTTCCGTCTTGCAAGCTTGTAACTCCCTTCCCGTATACCTGAAGGTGTCGTCATACATCTCTGTGATATTATCTATCAAGTTCGCTAGCGCATGGATATACCTATAATTTATAATTCCTCTGGCAGTACGGGTGATGTCTAATGCGAGAAAGAATTGAATCCCGGTGGATTCGTGGATCAAATCAGAGGCTACGTGCTCTGTCCTCTCTATGAGGTGTCTCTTGACGATGTGTTCATAGTGAGTATGAGTGTAAGGAGCCTGAGCACTGCGGTGAACATCTTTCATCTTATCATGGGTTATGGTCATGACCTCTGGCAACACTCTTCCAATGTAACACAATCCCTCTGAGCTCGGGGCAAGCCACTTGTACGCCTTCCTCCCACATATGAAATAGGCATCATCGGGGAGAACATAGGGGACAGAATATGACATTACCATATTACAAACTTTCCAAGTGAAAAACCCAATCCCTAGTTCTCCCATCTGCTCAGTACAAGTATCGGGCTGGATGATATGAGCACAGTACCCTGGTGATACTTCTCCAACCCACATGGTCTTGCTTCCTCGAGTATACCTATACCGGAAATACCTTCCACTGTTGGCTATTTGGCGTACAAGTTCAGAGTCTATGGGTATCCTATCAGCTCTGTGCGAAAAGGTCATTGTATGGTTATTCCACGTCACTTCCCAAATTCCCGGTTTTCGGTAATTGGAAATATTGAAACATAATAAGGATCTATCTACATGATACTGGTGGAGCTTCAAGCTAGGGGGCCTAGAAATATTGAATTTCTTGTCCAACGGTCTCCCACCCCGTAATTCGAGTACCTCATCTATTGCTAAAGGGTACGGTACTAATCCTGACTTGCTCTGACCTTGAGGTACTTGTGAGCACACCCAGCATTCTGTCTGGTTTAAGACCTTACCCACTAGTGAGTGGTAATCACTCAATGGATGACGGTCCATGTCGATATTAAGGCTGGACTGACATCTCTGGATGCACCCATCCTCGACTATGTTCTCACAATTCCTACAAATGCAATTTTCCTCAGACAATAACCCTTCACAGTGCCTCCGAGCTCCCTGACTACCGGAGCGCTTTCTGATACTCGCCTTTGCTCGAGTGATGTGTTGCTCTTGAGATTCTTCAAATCCATCCTCGCCATCAGAACCAGATCCTTTCTCGACCTCTCTGGTACCCTCACCGAAACAGACTGTCCTGGTCAACAACAGGATTAACAGGAAAACCCGGAACGCAGTCTCTTGGGGTAAGTCCATCTTGTTAAGGGAAGAGAAGGGAAACAAGAAGGGGGAGAAAGAGAAGGAGGGTAGTAGGAGATAGAGAAAATAAAAAAAAACTGGTGCGACAACCGCCTCTGGTCCTGTTGTTATCCACGCTCAGGTGCCGTCTCAACAGTCCTGCCTCTCAACCTTCCCGGAACAGACACTCCAGTGATACAATGTTCTCTACACTCTGCTCTTTGTCACGGGTTCTCTCCGGGTCAGCGACCTTCTTACAGTGGGATGAGTGGACCCAAGTCTCTCTTTCGGCAACCTTTAATGCTGTCGTGCTGGTTAGCAAGACTTGGTATGGTCCTTCCCACCTGTCAATAAGGCAACCTGAGCGTAGAAAATTTCGAATCATTACATAATCCCCAGGTTCAATGTCATGACAATTACTGTTCGGTAGGTCAGGAATCACCAGCTTTAGATTTCTATTTTGATTCCTCAGCTGCTGGCTCATCCTAACCAAATATTTTACAGTCACTTCGTTATTGCATTTCAAATCATCCTGGGGGTCTATCATTGTTACGCACACCAGTGCTAACAGGAGTATACCGGTGTATGAACAGAGAGGGAAGCGAAGCAAACGAACTCACAGACAGTATAACATAACATACACAGGAGGTCATGGAATAACTAATAAACACAAAGTGAACGGAGAAGCCCAAAGGCTCAGGAATTGGGTGTCTCCCTAGTGTCAGGAATGCTCAGATGGAATAGAGCGGACAATGAAGCGATGTGTAGTGATTTAACATGTGGAGCACCTGAAATGATGTTGCTAAGAGCAACAGAAAAAACCCCAAAGGGTTACCAATGGGTGTGGGAATAAACTCCTTGGTCAGAGATAGAAATATAGACACAAGGAGAGTATCCACAATCCTAACCCCCACTTGCAGGGCACAGGTTCAGCTTACTGCCACTAAACTGACACCTGGACGCCCTGCACAGTGAGGGAGGATTAAGCAAGCAGGTCTGAGAGTACAGCCGCAAACCTGCTGGGTTCACAGAATAGCAAAAGAACCCCAGCAGGTCAAACAACTGACTCCAGTCTTACTGCTAGGTCCGGATTGGCAGAATGAAGTACCGAATCCCAAGGCCTATTCGCAGTAAGCAACAAGTAAATACAAAGTCACACAGTACTAGCTAACTCTCTGGAACTGACTAACAAACAAACAAAGATTCAGCAGCATTTGCCTAGCCTGAGAGGATGGTTTATATAGCAGGTGCTGTCCACGCCTCACTCAGACCTCACAGACTGTGAGCACAAAACCAGCGCCGGATTCCCTGCCGTGCACAGAGCCTGTAACCACTACACAGTAAAAACCCGGACCGGAGTATCAGCTGCGCTCAGGTTACTTCGCTAACACTTGCCTCCCGGTTGCCATGGCGACGTGGCAGCACAGAGCAGGAGATCCTAACAGTACCCCCCCTCTGACGAGGGGCCAAAGAACCCCTACCACCGGGTTTATCGGGGAACTGAGAGAAGAAAGAGCGTATCAGTCTGGGGGCATGAAGATCACAACTGCGCACCCACGACCGCTCCTCCGGGCCATACCCCTTCCAGTGCACCAAAAATGACAGCCGACCCCGAACCATCTTGGAGTCAAGAACCCTTTCAACCACAAACTCCCTCTGACCCCGTATCAGAAGAGGAGAAGGTCTTCCACTGGAAGAAGGATTACTAACCGCCAGTTTTAAAAGAGAACAATGAAATGTTTTATTGATACCCAATGAACGGGGCAGATCTAACTGATATGCCACCGGATTGATAACCCTGGTGATCTTATAAGGGCCGATGAACCGGGGGCCAAATTTATGAGATGGCTGTCTCAACTTCAAATTCTTGGTGGACAACCAGACGAAGTCTCCTAATTTGAAGCTGCAGGGTCTTTTCCGCTTATCAAAAACCCTTTTGGTCACTAATGACACAGACACAAGGGCTTTCTTCACTTTCCTCCAAATACCCCTAAGGACCGAAACAACAGAGGAACCACCAGACGTGGAATCCAGGGGGTCAAAAGAATTGGCCTTAGGATGATGCCCATACACACAAAGGAAGGGAGAGATCCCTGTAGCAGAGTGAGCCGCGTTGTTATAGGCAAACTCCGCCATGGACAGATGAGCAACCCAGTCAGTATGGGTTACCAACGGGTGTGGGAATAAACTCCTTGGTCAGAGATAGAAATATAGACACAAGGAGAGTATCCACAATCCTAACCCCCACTTGCAGGGCACAGGTTCAGCTTACTGCCACTAAACTGACACCTGGACGCCCTGCACAGTGAGGGAGGATTAAGCAAGCAGGTCTGAGAGTACAGCCGCAAACCTGCTGGGTTCACAGAATAGCAAAAGAACCCCAGCAGGTCAAACAACTGACTCCAGTCTTACTGCTAGGTCCGGATTGGCAGAATGAAGTACCGAATCCCAAGGCCTATTCGCAGTAAGCAACAAGTAAATACAAAGTCACACAGTACTAGCTAACTCTCTGGAACTGACTAACAAACAAAGATTCAGCAGCATTTGCCTAGCCTGAGAGGATGGTTTATATAGCAGGTGCTGTCCACGCCCCACTCAGACCTCACAGACTGTGAGCACAAAACCAGCGCCGGATTCCCTGCCGTGCACAGAGCCTGTAACCACTACACAGTAAAAACCCGGACCGGAGTATCAGCTGCGCTCAGGTTACTTCGCTAACACTTGCCTCCCGGTTGCCATGGCGACGTGGCAGCACAGAGCAGGAGATCCTAACAATCATTACATGAGGTTGTCGGCCAAAAAGAATCTCAAAGGGTGATAGGTTAAGGGGGTTCCTGGGAGTGGTTCTGATGCTGTACAAAACTAGTGGCAAAGCTTCTGGCCACAACAATCCAGTCTCAGCCATCACTTTGCTCAGCTTGTTCTTAATAGTGCTGTTCATTCTCTCCACCTTCGCACTCGCCTGTGGTCGGTACGGAGTATTCAGTTTGCTATTAATTCCCATCAGTTTGCACATTACCTGAAAGACTTCACCTGTAAAATGGGTACCCCTATCGCTTTCAATTATTCTAGGGATACCATATCTACACACAAATTCCTGCACAATTTTCTTTGCAGTGAACGTAGCAGTATTTGTGGCGGCAGGGAACGCTTCTATCCAGTTGGAAAATACATCAATACAGACTAACACATATTTTAAATTTCTGCAGGGTGGTAACTGTATGAAATCAATTTGTATTACCTGAAAAGGGCCGTCTGTCAGAGGGATATGGGATGGATCTGTTGGTATTGACTTTCCAATATTCTTCCTCAAGCAAGTAAGACATGTCATTGCTCTCTTACCTGCATGAGAAGAGAATCCTGGCGCACACCAGTAGGCTCTCACCAGCTTCACATACCCTCTTTACCCAGATGAGTCAGACTGTGTGCCGCCTCAGCTAAGCTTGGAAGATATGCTCTGCTCTCCACTGGCTTACCCTGTCCATCTGTCCAGAGTCCTGAGGACTCCTGGTCATACCCCTTTGACCTCCAGACCGCCTTTTCCTGTGGAGAACACAAATTTTGCATTTCAATAAATTTTTGTGTGTTGATTGTGTTGAATGTCATCAGTGATGTGATGTTCGTTTGTATGGGGGTGCTGGCTGCTGATTTAGCAGCTTCGTCTGCCCGGCTGTTACCAAGTGAAATTCGGTCTTGGTTGTAAGTGTGTGCTTTGCACTTGATAACCGCCACTCTGTCTGGTTCTTGTATCACTGTTAGAAGCCTTTTTATGTGGGACGCATGCGCTACAGGTGTGCCAGCTGCCGTCATGAAATTTCTGAGGCGCCATAGGGCCCCGAAATCATGCACCACTCCAAAGGCATACCTAGAATCTGTGTATATATTAGCTGACTTACCCTTGGCCAATTCACACGCTCTGGTTAGGGCGACCTACTCAGCAACTTGTGCTTCAGCTTCTATGATACCTCTGTCATCTACAACTGCGTATCCAGTACACAAGTCTCCCGAGTCCGTCTGTCTGTGGCAACTGCCGTCAGTGTAAAAGGTAAAGTCTACGCCTTCCAGTGGGTTGTCACTGATGTCAGGTCTCGCAGTGAAAGTCTGATTCAGGTATTCCATACAATCATGCGTATCAGTATCTGCACTAAATCCTCCTTCACCATCATTCTCATCCTCCACCCTTTGTGCCTGTCCAGGCACACTTGGCAGATAAGTTGCAGGATTTAGTGCGCTGCATCACTTTATGGTGATGTTTACAGGGGCCATTAGTGCTAATTCCCACTTTGTAAACCGAGCAGATGAGACATGTCTGGTTTGGGCAGAGTTCAGTAATGCTGATACAGCATGAGGTGTATGGATGGTCAGGTTGTGTCCTAACACTACGTCTTCACTTTTACTTACTAGCAAAGCTATCGCTGCAACACTTCGCAAGCATGTGGGGAGAGACTGTGCTACGGTGTCCAACTGTGCACTGTAGTAAGCTACCGGCCTGCTGGCATCACCATGTCTCTGGGTTAAAACTCCTGCTGCGCACCCTGCACTTTCTGTACCATATAATTCAAAGGGCTTCCCATAATCTGGCATACCTAATGCAGGTGCCTGTGATAGGCACTGTTTGAGTCTCTCAAAGGCCAGTTCGGACTCATCTGTGTGCGAGATCCGATCTGGTTTGTTCGAGGAGATTATTTCTTGCAAAGGTAAAGCCAGTATGGAGAATCCTGGGATCCAGTTTCGACAGTACCCACACATTCCAAGGAAAGTGCGGATCTGTTGCTGGGTTTGTGGCAGAGTCATGTCGCAAATCGCCTGTATTCTATCAGCGGTGAGATGTCTAAGTCCTTGAGTCAAGCAATGTCCCAAATATTTTACCCTGGTCTGGCACAGCTGTAATTTATCCTTTGAAACCTTGTATCTCGTATGGGAAAGATGAAACAGAAGCTGTTTCGTGTCTTTGAAGGACGATTCGAGTGAATCAGAACACAGCAATAAGTCATCGACATACTGTATTAATACTGATCCGCTCTCAGGTTGAAAGGATTGTAAACAGTCATGCAAAGCCTGGGAAAAAATACTTGGGCTGTCAATGAAACCTTGGGGAAGACGAGTCCAGGTGTACTGTACTCCCCTGTATGTAAATGCAAACAAGTATTGGCTGTCAGGGTGCAGAGGGACAGAAAAGAAGGCAGAACAGAGGTCAATGACAGTGAAAATTTTTGCAGTAGGGGGAATTTGCATGAAGATGACAGCTGGATTGGGCACTACGGGGAATTGGCTCTCAACTATCTTGTTTATCCCCCTTAGATCCTGCACTTGCCTGTAACCCCTCCCCCCACTCTTTTTCACAGGGAAGATGGGACTATTGGCAGTGCTGGACGTCCTGACTAGTATGCCCTGTTGTAGCAACCGCTCTATGACGGGGTACACTCCTAATTCTACCTCTGGCTTCAGAGGATACTGAGGGATTTTTGGAGCTATCCTATCGTCTTTTACTTGCACTACTACTGGAGCTACATTCGCCATCAATCCAGTGTCTTGTCCATCTTTGGTCCAAAGGGAACCTGGTATTTGTGAGATCATTTCCTCTACCTTTGCTGGACACTTGTCTATAACAGCAGAATGCGACATTAGCCTTTGAGGGGTGTCTAATATATCTTGTACTTCCTGAACGTGATTCTCAGGTATATCCAAGAAGACACCCTCAGGAGTACAGTATATGACACACCGCATTTTACACAATAAATCTCTTCCAAGCAGGTTAGTCGGAGCCGCTGCAGCTAGCAAAAAAAGAATGCTTGGTTTGCAAGGGCCCTATCGTAATCTCTGCAGGTCTAATCAAAGGGTAGTGTTGCACTGTTCCTGTTACTCCCATTGCCGCAATTGTTTTACCCGTGGTTTTTATACCTACAGTCGAATTTAACACTGACCTGGCCGCCCCTGTGTCTACAAGAAAAGGTAATGGTATACCAGCTACATCAACCGTGACCTCAGGTTCACTACCAAGGCTAGCAATCAACTTCACTGGCTGCAGACTACAGGTGTGGCCCAACCCCTATTTTGTGGTGAGACCCTCCCGCAGCGCGCTGGCAGCTACAATATGTGAGGGGGGTAGCTGAGAATTTTCAGAGGTCTGCCAGTCCCTCCTCGGTGGGTACCTCCTTGTTTCCCCTGCGTGTGGCTCGTAGCTTCTCCTATGCGGTCCCTGATCCCAATTATGTGTATTGTAGTGTGGTTCATATCCTGGTCTAAGGGGTCGGTATACATTATGTGAACCTTTATTTCTACATTCCCTTGCGTAATGTCCTACCTTGTGACAATTATAGCATGTTGCTTCACCTGACTTACCATCAGGGGTCTAGGGTTTCGGCTGATGTCGCTTTGTGGTAAGGGCACCTATACTTACAGTCATCAGTTTCTCCCCCTGTGACTCCCTGTGTTTAACGATGTTCCTATCATGCTCGATAGCGGACTCTCTCAATGCAGCCACTGAGATACCTCTCCAGTTTGGTAGAGAGGTCTGTACCCTTGTCCTCAGTGTGTCCTTCAACCCGTCCATTAATACAGAAATGGCTACCTGCCTGTGGTGTGCGTTTTCCCTAATGTCCTCGATCCCAGTATATCTAGCCATTTCCTGCAGTGCTCGATGGAAATATTCAGATGCCGTTTCACCTTCCTTTTGTCTTATGGAAAAGATTTTATTCCATTTGACAACAGTAGGGAAATATACTCCTAATTGCAGATTTATTTGCCGCACATTCTCCTGAGTGTACTCCTCAGTGAGAGGTACCTCTGCGTCTAACTTACAATCAGTTATGAACTTCGCGGGGTCAATATTGGAGGGTAAGCATACCCGTAGCACTGTTCGTCAATCTTTGTTGGTGGGTTCGGTGGCGTTACCTAACTCTTTAATGAACCTCTGGCATGTGACTAGATCTTTCCTGGGATCAGGAAATTCAGACATAATTGACCTTAACTCTGCTCGGGACCAGGGACAGTGCATGGCAATGTTCCTGATGGGAGTGACTCCCTGAGCGTCAGTCTTCCCATTGGGGACTGCAATCACCCTGACAGGATTTAATTCAATTACATCATTCTGGTTTGATTCTACAATGTGGGGTGCTATGGTTTCTGCATAATGTACGGTACCGTACTTACCTGTGGACATGACCTGACTACTGCTCTTGTTGGTTGGGCCGTGCCCACCTGAGTGTCTTGTATGGTGGCTGCTAGAGAGAGTGCCGATATCGTACTGGGCTCATCTTCCTGCTCGCAGTCCTGGGGAAAATTTAAAATGGGATACAACTGGCAAGGGTTAGCATTAGTACATTTATCAATTACACTCTTATCTTGTACCAATGTGCCATTGTCTGTAGCCACTTTCTCCCCCACAATATATGGTGGTGGTGGTGGTGCTGTCGCCATTATTTTCCCGCTAGGTTTGGAACCTGCTGCGCGAGCTAATTCTCTTTGTATATCCCCCTCTTGTTGCCATAAATTTAAACAATCTGTATGTCTAATCCTTTGTTTTCTGGATTTTATTAAACATATTCTTATCCTTAAATTCTGCAATACCTCTGGTTCAAAACTGCCCAATTTAGGGAATGGTACCCTATCTTTGTCAGTCATACGTACCCATTCAGACAAAAAGTCTTCAGTGTGTGATCCATATTTACCACACATAACAAACCTCGCTGACCCCTTGGGCCGCGGCACCTCAACCTGAACCCTGGCTAAACGTCCACCGCTTGTGCAATTGGATTCCATCGCGGACTTTTTCCTTATTACGCAATCCCCAATGCACACGAATAGACGGTGAAAGTTCTTAGAGCGCTTTCACCCACTCCTTCTCTGCCGGGTACCACGACTCACTCCAAGAATGACCACCGCGTACCCAGTGAGATCCCTATCTGATTTTTATTCACTGGAAGTGTTTAGGAGTGACTTACCTATTCCAGTGAATATACACCGCTGGAGATTTTCCTGAGAGAGACCAGCGAAAACTCCCTATACACTTATACACAAATCACAATTGCTTATGCTCTATACAGTGCTAATGGTACCGCGATTTTATGCAATTCACGTAAAGGGGTATCCAGTTGCGCTATATATATCGCATCCACAAATGCGCGGTCCAATCGCACAGCGTATAGGTACTTGTTACCTTTCTGCCGTACGATCACGGGTCGTTGTACAAACTGGGACCCTCAGTCCGGAGCGTAATACCAAAAAAAACCTTTTTATTTCAAATACTTCGCAATACAATGCACTATCACGCTCCGCTACAAATCACCTCACGATTTGCGTTTTAAACCTTATACTAACGTGAGTCAGCCACCTCACGCCACCAAGTTTCCACTCACTTGATGTACCACACGACGAGATTCCGAATTACGGGGTTCAAATTTCCACTCGCTCCTACGTTCGCTCACTCAAATACACTTTGGTTTTTCTGTACAGAAAATTATCATTCATTCAGATAAGCAGTTTTACTCCCAGAGGCAATACAGTAAATAAGAGTTTTATACTAAACTTTGGAAACTGGGCAATCTTGTGCTATTGTAGCGTGGCTACTGTCCCACCTTTAAACTAAATGAACTATCGTGTGGTTTTATTTTGCGCACACAATGCTACGCAAGCTTGCGTAATTACGCAACCGTGCGTACCTCTATGCCACGTGTGCGGCCTTGCCCCACGTGCACGTTTTGTGTACTCTGTCCTCATGTTCCGTACCACGTGTGCTTATGTGCGGACGCAATAAAACAACTCACACAATTTCTAGAAATGTGAGCAATATTAACTATAAGCGCTCACTTAACACGCCACACAGTTTCTTTTCTGTATAAACCCTTATAACTAGGCCAGACTGTGTTTGTGTTTTACACTTACTTCCTTAATATTTATATTATGAATCTAGCAATCAGTCCTATGGCAACAATGTGAGCGGGTGTACAAAGAGTATGGGTGTACGCTTTTGTTGTGTACGCATTTGGCGCCAAAAAATAAATTCACAGATTTTAAATAGCTTTTTTTTATGTTTACCTTACGAGTTCTACCAGCATCCCTACAAACCATACAGAGCAGACGTCGTCTAATCAGCAAATAAATAGGGTTTCTCGGTGTATCCACCGACCAAGAAAACGGTACGTAGGATACCTGTCCACCCTTTTGCTGATAGGTTAAGTCTGCTGTGACCTGTTAGGCTGTGGATATGTGGAAAACCGGACGATGTCCCCAATTGATAATGTCGATTATCTTACAGGAAAGAAAGCTATACCTTAAACACACCTTAAATACACTTTAAACCTTTAGCTGCTGCGGCCGCTATACTTAATACACACGCTACGTACTTTATACACTGTTTGCGTACGGAGTCTCGTATCACTGTACGGACTTAGCGTACAAACACTGCGCTGGGGGTACAAAGTACACACAGCGCGCACACACCCAGAGATACACTTTAAACCTTATACAGCAATGCGATGCATTACTAATACACTCTTAAACCTTAGCAGGAAAAGGATGACACAACACCGATTTGTAGTTAAACCACTGGGTTCCGACACCACAGCGTAATATTTGCTGAAAGGGGGTTTACAATACAAATCATACACTACAATACAAGACAATATAACAGAATAATGGCTACAGTCAATGTACATACGTGATTGGAATCGCTTGCGCAACCCGGCCGGTCCCCGGTCATCTGATAGATAACTTTGTGAGTCTTGTGCCAGGCCAGGCTGCAGCAGG